>NC_036842.1:9029712-9040320 GCF_002910315.2 Salvelinus sp. IW2-2015
GCTCCAGTCTTCATGGGGAGATTACTGAGTAGTTTGGTTCATCAGGCTGACCTCCAGTCTTCATGAGGGAGATTACTGAGTAGTTTGGTTCATCAGGTTGACCCCAGTCTACATGGAGGAGATTACTGAGTAGTTTGGTTCATCAGGCTGACCTCCAGTCTTCATGGAGGAGATTACTGAGTAGTTTGGTTCATCAGGCTGACTCCAGTCTTCATGGAGGAGATTACTGAGTAGTTTGGTTCTCAGGTTGACCCCCAGTCTTCATGGAGGAGATTACTGAGTAGTTTGGTTCATCAGGCTGACCCCCAGTCTTCATGGAGGAGATTACTGAGTAGTTTGGTTCATCAGGTTGACCCCCAGTCTACATGGGGAGGAGTCTTTCTGCCACCAGTAGTTTGGTGAGAAAGCTGCTGGAACAGACTGTCTTGTATTTTATTTGAAGATTATAGATTATTTTTGCCCAGAATGTTGATTAAAGCCTTTGTGAAGAACAAAGGATAACAGGAAACATGTCATCAATAACTGTTAGCTACTGTACTGCTGCATTCATTTCAGAACAACATGTAGGCCTAGTCTATTGAGGGAATATTTGTTCCATGAGTTGGATTAGAAATACAGAAACCAAACAGACTGATCATATCTTAAAGTGTCATCAGAAGCCAAACAGTCAAATCTGACATTTCCATCTGATCTTGAGAAAAACTGTAACGATTGAGAAGCTAAGCACAAATGGTACCCTATTGGCTCTGGTAAAAAGTAATGCACTATATAGGGAATAGGGCTCTGGTATAAAGTAGTGCACTATATAGGGGATAGGGCTCTGGTCTAAAGTAGTGCACTATATAGGGAATAGGGCTCTGGTCTAAAGTAGTGCACTATATAGGGGATAGGGCTCTGGTCTAAAGTAGTGCACTATATAGGGAATAGGGCCCTGGTCTAAAGTAGTGCACTATATAGAGAATAGGACTCTGGTCTATAGTAGTGCACTATATAGGGAATAAGGTGCCATTTGGGATGCAAATCCCCAGTCTCATGCTTTTGTCGATGCTGATCAAAAACATGATATACACCCTTTTGAAAACGTCTCTGTGCTTCATGTCTTTGGGATGGACCTGGGCCTTAACTGACTTGATGTAACTTCTTTACTCAATGACCTTCAACAACTGGGGATGTTGCAATTCTCTCAGAAACTAAAGAAAGCTTTTCCAATCCATCACTGGGACCACTAGTGGAGGACTGGGACCACTAGTGGCGGACTGGGACCGCCGGGGGCGGACTGGGACCGCCGAGGGCGGACTGGGACCACCAGGGATGGACTGGGACCACCAGGGATGGACTGGGACCACCAGGCACGGACTGGGACCACTAGGGGCGGAATGGGACCACAAGGCACGGACTGGGACCAGAAATCGGCCTTGGAATTTCTAACACAGCGGCCCATTTTGAGGACCCCCGCATTGGTCTGTTTTCCCCATTGAAGCCATCGTTATTAGCGCAAAAACACCAACTGGCATTTGTCAGAATAGCCCTATACACAGTCCACCACTGAACACCACCTTGCTCCTGTGCTGTCATGTGGAAGTGGATTGACGTTGGCGGTCCCAATCAGGACAAAATGATGACACTCAAAAACCCTTGTTAATAATGTGTTTTAATGCGTCTGAAGACCACCATCAGTTGAAATGATAAACCACAGTGGAATCCTAATCACCTACCTGATGTTGACAGTTATGTAGCCTCAAAACAGACAGGTTAAGGAGGATGTTGACGTCTGTTCTTCAAGAGGTCAATGTGGATACAGATATAAAGTATGAATTATAGACATAGAATTGGTCATGGGTACACTCAAAATGGCCACCGGTCAACCCACCAAAACTGCCCCAATGACTTGAGCTGGAAGGTCCATTCTAAGGATCCTACTTATATGATGTGAATGACACGCCCGCAACTATAAGAGTATAAAAGAGACATATGCTGTATTTTTTTTTCTATGTTAATAACTAGTGTAATAATCACTGTATGTATGTTGATTTTAGTTATTTGAAATTATTAGGTTTCGGGTCAAAATAGAATCAGTGTTTCTTGGAGTCAAATCATTTAATCTTGAGTCTCGTCAATAATTAGGATGCTCGTTTGTTTTTCGCATTGATTTATGCAGTTGTGTACATTGTGTATAGAACTTGTAAATTGTAAATACATTTTCTGACAGCAGCAATTGGTTTTATTTTTTAAGATTGGATATAATTGGTTTGTGTTACCCACCATGGCAATACAGTTGAAATAACTGAATCCTAGAATGTGTCCTAAATGGCACCCTAGTCCCTATATAGTGCACAACATTTTACCAGAACCCTATGTGCCCTGGTCAAGATTAGTGCACTACATAGGGAATAGGGTCCCATTTGGGAAGTACTCACACTTCCCTGCTCCCTCCTACAGGATCTGACATATCTATGTTCACTGCAATAACATCATGGTCAATGTGATTGTCTCTTCTCATATGTTTTGCCTTTATTGGGTTTATTGTCGTGGCTGCAACACATTGACACGCAACCCACACACACACACACACACACACACACACACACACACACACACACACACACACACACACACACACCACTCACCCATGCAAACAAACCACACACACACACCACACACACACAGGGATGCATGATGAGGTGTGTGTGTTTAATCAAAAACAACAGTTTTCTAATCTTAGTAGATTGAGTTTATTTAATGTCAAACCCCCCCCCCAAAAGATGTTGGATATTGGTTTCTTTGCTTTCCCTTTCACCTTTCAAGTCCAAGGCGAACGACAGTTCCAAGGTCGAAAAGTACAGTTCCAAGGTCAAACAGTACAGTTCCAAGGTCGAACAGTACAGTTGCAAGGTCGAACAGTACAGTTGCAAGGTCGAACAGTACAGTTCCAAGGTCGAACAGTACAGTTCAAGCGAACAGTACATTAAGGTCGAACAGTACAGTTCCAAAGTCGAACAGTACAGTTCCAAAGTCGAACAGTACAGTTCCAAGGACGAACAGTACATTCCAAGGTCGAACAGTACAGTTCCAAGGTCGAACAGTACAGTTCCAAGTCGAACAGTACATTCAAGGTCGAACAGTTACAGTTCCAAGGTCGAACAGTACAGTTCCAAGTCTCGAACAGTACAGTTCCAAGGTCGAACAGTACAGTTCCAAGGTCAACAGTACAGTTGCAAGGTCGAACAGTACAGTTGCAAGGTCGAACAGTACAGTGCAAGGTCGAACAGTACAGTTCCAAGGTCAACAGTACATTCCAGGTCGAACGTACAGTTCCAAGTTCGAACAGTACAGTGCAAGGCGAACAGTCAGTTGCAAGGTCGAACAGTACAGTTGCAAGGTCAACAGTACAGTTCCAAGGTCGAACAGTACAGTTCCAAGCAGTCGAACATACAAGTTCCAAGAGTCGAACAGTACAGTAAATCGAGAATGGAATAATGGGGTTTTTCTCATGCTGTGCAGTTCTGCAACGTCCTTAATGTTTTGTTTTCATTCTGTGAAGAAAATGTATCTGCACGGAGAAATGGTCGCAGTATCTTACACTCCAAGCGCAAGTCTGCATGCACTCTGCTCTGTCAATTTTTGGGTGTGCGTCGTTCGCTGCCTCCGTTTGTTGTTGGAGATGCATGCAGACTTACTGCCAATTTGTTTGGTTGGATAAAAAAACACTGCATTGTTTGTCGCGATGTGATGTCGTGCGAGAAGTCATCCTATGTTTTTGGAAGGTGTCGTATAGTGATTTGTGCTGTGATATCCATGGGGAAAAAAGATAACGTCATCCGAAGTGCCTGTGTAGTGTGTTGTTTGTGTTGTTGAGTCTCCGATTGTAATGGAGAGACAGAATATTATTTTCAGCGAGGGAATTGTTGTGTGATGTGTTTGTTTGTCCTCCAATGGTAGTTGCCCAGTTGTCTAATGGACTGGTTCCGGGTGACTTGCTTTCAGTTGTAGTGTTTATGTGTGTGTTCCGATTATGGTGACAGAGACTCAAATTCTAACGTGGGAGAGAGTCTTTTTCAGATGCTATTGCTCTGAGACACAAATCAGGATACAATTGGAGGTTTAGGAAATGGAGAAGCATTCTCCCCACAGATCCCAAGAGCATTAATACATAACCAATTAATTTCTCTCCCTCAGAGAGTCAAAAAGCGAGCGCTTTGGACCAACTAAATAATTTGCTATTTTAATGTTAAATTGTACCCAACACATCTATTGTTGTATTTTAAATGTACTAGTCTTCACCAAACCCATTCCAGTTTAATACATATTAATTGTAAAATCCCAACTCAGTTTTCAGTTGGTATTTTCTAATGTATGAGAATCCAACCATCGGGTTGTTGTTTATTTAAGGTACATTGTTTCAGAGAGATCGGCATCATTCCAGGCAATCATACTCAGATCTTGGTTTGGCTATTTAATCTGTTTGTAAGATATCGCTCTGCAAACCATCATTTGATCGATTTCTGCACCAACCAAGGTTCAATAGCGTAGAGTCTTTTATCCACTATCCACAGTTAATGTAATCTCTGCCTAAAAGCCACTATTATTTTATATCACTTGAGTAAGATTGTTCTATAGACATGTTATTAATATATACATTATTCAGTATAAGAAAAACGTACCCTTCCACTGCAGTAAGACATACCATTATCATCAGCAGGTCTCTCAAATAATAGTGCACATCTTTCAAGAGTGTTGCGCAGTTTTGTATATGAAGTTTATTGAGATCTTTTATCAACTTAGTAGTAGTCTCTTTTTTGCAAGCCGCCCACTGAGAAAAGGTTGAGCGTTCATTTTGCTAGATCCTCTACACAGTTACTAAAAGTAGTTATGAGGAAGTAATTTGCCAAAATGATCAATGTCCCTGTAATATTTTATACTAAATATAGTAGATGTTCCTGCCTGTATCTAAGCGGCATGACGTTTTCCTGATAAATGTTAAAACATCAAATTAATTATTATGTAGCAGAGGACTTTTACAGAGAACGTGTTTAAAGTGTTTGGTTTTCTTTTGAGCCTATTTTTAAATTTTAACATGTCTCTATATAGTATTAGAAGGACACTTTGTTCAAATATTGAATTTATCAGTAATTTGTTCGGACTTGAGTTATCTGATTTACCACACAAGGACTGCTTGCGGACTCAACATTTCTCAGCTTAATATTGTCTAAGAGCAGATACTACC
The DNA here is from genome assembly GCF_002910315.2 of Salvelinus sp. IW2-2015. Lineage (NCBI taxonomy): Eukaryota > Metazoa > Chordata > Actinopteri > Salmoniformes > Salmonidae > Salvelinus > Salvelinus sp. IW2-2015. The sequence goes on from NC_036842.1 coordinate 9,034,937, forward strand.
GTCCTCCGCCGTTGTCTAATATATACCCTAATTACTGTGATTCGATGGCCCCTATAGTTATGTCACACAGAGACAATCTTCTTGACCGTTCACGAACTTTTGACTGTCGGTCTCAATGCAGAAAATGGCGAGATCACTAGTCTACAAATATCATTTCACCACTGCCGGAATGTTCCAATTTGTCCCAGGTAATGGAGTGGACATCTGATGCTATCATCACTCAGAAAGCCCATGAAGTTGACATATTATCGCCAGCTCTTACAACCTATAGCGTGTCAGTGTGAAATAACCAAACCTTGTTCCAGAAGAGGCAGTCTCTCCTTCCTACCTCTCCTCTTATAGCCTAAATCATACACTCTGAGAAAGCCTAGAGAAGAAGCTGATAAGCCACGGCGCACATCGGGTGGCTCTTCCAACACGTCCAGCCCTAGCCAGTCTACACTTAAACCATGTTATAGTATCGAAATATCTCTGACCATACTTTTCCCTTGTGAACACTTACAAATAACAAATCTCACAAAAATGACAACAAGACAAATCGCGTAGTGGGCAAAAACAAAGAGAGCAGTATCCTATCTGGTGCAGTGGCGAGCGAAACACATTATAAAAGACCATGAAAACAATGTTGTTGCACCACAAAAGACCAAAATACCCCAAACCACACAAACTAGCAGGCCTATCCCACAAATTATAGTTACCCAAATCGAGAGACGGATGAACAAACATCTACCCTAAGCCATTGCATGATTTTTGACTGACAACGCGACATCAGGGGCACAAGATTGACAGATACCACTGCCCAGTCTCATGAGAAAACAACCAAAAAACATAGAATGCTCACATCACCCAGCTCAATCGCCTGACCTAACACTTGAAACACTGATAGGGCGAAAATCACACAATAACTTCTGCTGGGTCAGTATCCGTCCGCACTAACGAACATTGCACGCACTCTTTAACAAGTGTCTATATTTCCCATTGCACCGGTTGATTCGAGGTCTTTACCTCCTCACCCGTGCAATGTCTTCCCACTCTCTGCTCTTCCTCCTCAACAAGGTAGAAGCTTCTCTAAATAATTTCAATATTTATTTGCAGGTAAGAGTCAGATACAGATGTAGATCTTCATTTGGACCCGATTGTTTTCTTCACAAGCAGCAGTCGGAATTAGGAAAATGCCTAAGCCGGACAAGGCAAACGGCAGATCGAAAATGTGTACTCATCATGATAGTCATGTCATTGGTGGCATGTCTATAATGACAGCAGATCGGACATTTTTGTATTACTGAGCATAAAGAGTGGTGAATCATCAAAAATTCACAATCTGTTGAAATTTACCACCTGAGTGCGGAAATTCATTATTCAACAACTCAGCAAGAAGACCAGGAATAGAAAAACAAGCAGCCTTTGGCTGTGTATTGTTGTATTTTTTGAAAATATTCTCAAAATAGAAAAATATCTCAAGGAGCTTGTTCACGACAAAGCTAAGCTTCTGTCAAAACAGAGAATGGGATTTGACTCCTAAAATCTAAGTCCTACCATTAATACCGATATTTGGTCTCATCATTTAAATATATACACAAGCTTGCAATCGCTCCTACAACCTTCCCTAATCGCTTAGTCCTTACTACCCTGATGAGAGCTGACGAATACACTCTCAACATAGGTAATAGTTACTACTCATCATCCTTATTTTTCCAAATAAACCTTGCCCACTAACAACAAGGAATTGGAGCATCTTAATCAAAAATAACCACAACTTCATTCCACTGGGAGCTCTTTAACAGCCAAACGCAGTCTCAACGTGAATGAAATGCACGACAGACTGCCGCTTGCGACAACCCCCTGCGATACAGTGAGGCTTGTGAAAGTGCTCGATTTTCTCTATCTTTGATTATTCTTAATTCATATTCAAACTTTCCTCCTATTCAATCTGTTCTTCCTGTATGGCATGGTATGGCCACGGAGGTTCTCAACATCACATCACCATATTGGAAATCGACTTTCTTCTTCATTAGCGCTCTCCAAACATCTTGGAAGCAATCCACAGTGTCGGCGCGGAGCTCCCAATCGCGCCTGGACGCTTAATAGGTACTTCACGTTCGATGTCTCTGCCCATGCGCTATCCATTTCGGCCTGACACAGACTAGGTTCTGTTGTGTCCAATCCTTGTTATTAGGAAAGCGCACCCCTTCCCTTCCATCCGACAATTGATATTGAACGCTGTCAACCTCCCAATATGTGATAAATGCGACGGACAAACTACTCTCTCCTCCATATACTCCGGTTTAGCAGGAGTGGAGTACTTAGTGCGCTTATACACTTCACGCTTGTGTCTCGCTATCAGTTTCCATTGGTGGCTAACCTAGCGAGGTGGCTGAGTCCATGATGCCAAACTGCAAACACCATCGTCTCCCTTGCACCCATTCCCCTTTGAGCATCTAGAGACCTGAGGATAGCAGCCTTTATTTCACCATTTAACAAATCACACGACTGTCATCCCCTTATGCGCTACTCTGCCATCCACACTAATCTTACAGGGAACGACTCTTATAGAGTTTATCTCAATCCGCGTCTCCAACTTGCCTATTCCCACAGGTAACAAGCTGGCGGCAATCCATTAATGATAAAATCTAACCACATAACTCCTAACGCCTCTTGCGCCGTTCCCACTCCTACACACTCTCTTCGCGATCCTTATATAGACCGACTACACATCTCACCTTCACCGCAGTATGCAACGTGTGGGGCATGGGCCCCCCGTTTGTCCAATAAATCACTCGGTACTTGGACCTTTCCTATACCCGTCCATGGCCGAGTGAATTCACCGACTCTCTCTCATCCTTTATATATCTTTCACGGCGCCAGGGTCCCATGCCCTGGTCCTTTCATACTTCAAGCAAAGCAGGACATTGTGTTTTCGGGCGATTCACTGCAATCCTACCCTCTCCATTCACGTCTATAAAAACACAATAATTTCGCAAACTGAGAACATGTCTCTCCTCTACATATGAACTGAGTTTCCAACTTTTTGGACAGGGGGGGGATGTTTCACAGACAGGCGCACTTCTTGAATAAAATCTCGAAACACTCACTCAGTCTCCTCTCGTTGTGCGCTTCACTCTGTCTCATTCCCTTTATCAAATAGGACCCCACCCGTTAATCCTGTATTTAGAGGACACCTGGGTTGGCCTCTTTTCAGAGCTCCTATGCTGATGCAATTTTAGTCGAGTCAAAAAACTTTACTGCTTCACACAATACGTCTTTTTTCTTTCGGCCTTCCAATTCCCATACATGGTTCGGAAGTCACCTTGTCTATCCTATTGTCCAAGATAATATCGCGCCGAACGTCTTCTGAAGTCTCCCTCCATTCCCATCAGTGGGAGCGCAATATTCATCTCATTTGGCCCAGAATCCAAATTGAGCCACAAGTCCCCGACTGCTCTTGTTGGTCAATCAGACTTTGCTCATGTTTCCCCCCCCTACCTAATTGGTCCGTCAATCTTGTGGCTGGGACATCTCGACCCAAGTAAAAGTACACCATTTAACGTCGCATCTCATCACCGACCTCTGTGTAACCATCATTCCACGTTTACAGTCACATGTTGGGTCGTACTACTTTGAGGATATAAATTCACGTAGCCCCCTAATGTCTAGCTCGTGCTACTGCTGCGACGACTACAGTTACACGGTTTCCTCTGCGCGGCTGTTTACTTGAAACTGACTTCAAACCGCCCTACACAGCGTTTGAATCTTCTGACGGTTTTTTGCGTTGCATCATATTTAGCTCCCCTCATATCACTATGGTGGAGTGAATTTCATGCTACACGGTTCATAATACTCCACGCAACTACTGTCTCTCCATTTCATTGGATTCCTCCTTCTATTGCTTCCCCTGTCATTCAGTGTGTCCGTGGGCCCTTCTCCTCTCAACAAAGAAATCCCCAACCTCACCATCGTCACATATCACCCGATGGCCCCGAACTTACATTCTCATCCAACAATGTACATTCGATCCTCGTGATCGGATCATCCTCTCTGATAACAACATATCACCGACCGTCTGCTCCTCCGCTTCCTCTTCCTCCCATGCTCCCCACCCTTGACCATGTGAGCCACTCTATTGTTGACCCCTTATGATATTCAACGGACACTCGACTCGACGTTTATCGCTACCTGTTCCGTTTTGCCCTTAGAGCCGGGCACCTTTTAGAAAATTTCACACACCGTCACCATTTTTCTCTCCACTTGCCTAATTATACTCCGCTACACCACAATGATGTGATCAATCACATACTCCTTATAAAAAGTTACAACTCTCTCTGTCCTCCGGCTAAGTTTTCGCGACACTAAACCATAGATGTACAACAAGTGGCCCGTGATACATAACATACAACTCAAATTCCACCGCGTCGCCACCCTTTATCTACAATTGCACCACCCTTGCACTCAGGTTAGAGCGACAAATTACCTCTTATCTCTTATGAATCAGCAGACACAGCAATCCATTCCCTGGCTTCCATTCGCACAACACAATGTTAGCAGTATCTAGAGTATAGAGCTTAGCTTGATGTCTCCTTAATACACAAAACTACTACGCTCGTCCCTTCCATTCCCTACCAGTGGGCATCCTAGTAAAACAAGCAAGAAATGCGAGCTGCTTCTCTCTCCTTATCCCCGTATCCCGCACAGTGGGCATCCTTATGATAAATGATCTGCTTACGGCTTTCTCACCCACTCATTGAGTGGTTTTCTCCCGCACACAGCTTTCAGGGGACGAATCCTTAACTAAAAGCTGCGCCTCTCGGGGATTCTTTTCACCCTCACTAACATGTCTCTCCAGAGTTTATACACCAAGAGTGAGGAGTGGTCGCCGTAAACCAAGAAACATCATCGAGTCACAAGGCAGAGGTTTCGTGTGGAGGGCGAGAGGGAGAAAAGACACCACGTTTAACAAACATGAGGAGGTTCGAATGGAGGAGGAATGTCCAGACTCATTCCAAGCTAACCAGAGAAGGTCCAAAAGAACCGCTCCAGTAAGCAACTGTTTAAAACGGAGTGTGTGTGCAGGAAGGGCATTCTCTTAACTGACGAAACCAGCCGGTGAATAATTGTCAGTGGGTGTTGTGGGAGGCGGAAAAAGGGGGTTCCTGAGGACTTCGAGTACGAGATAGGGTGTAGCCTAAGTAAGAGTGGCGTGGTACGGGCGAGTAATGTCAAATCTTGAAAGACATTTGTTGGAAAAGGGATAAAGAATGAGAGTTGAAATATGGTACATGCCATGAGAGAAATGGTAGTCCGAATTGGTTCATGTTTCCAACGTTGAATTGTGGGGGGAGTCAATGATCTCGGTGGGTATCCTAAAACTTGTCATGATTCTAAGACAT
>NC_036842.1:9040345-9049680 GCF_002910315.2 Salvelinus sp. IW2-2015
AATATATGAGCATACGATCTCTCCACAAGTTACTCAAATGCTAAGCCTAGCTCATAGTCGAACATGGGGATAACATTTCGCACAGGTAACATATGACTATCATTCGAAGTAGAATTACTCATTCTGCAAATAGCCATGGAACGAAGCTATACTATTCCAATGGGGATCGAACGCAATAGTACACGTTTCCTACCAATGTAAAATAATGCACTAAGAGGATGGAATTGATTGTCGAACAGTTACTCAGTTTTCCAAGGTCGAATTGCATCATCAATACTAGCACGGGGCCTATCGACTAGCTAATATTGACTCTGAGGAACAGGTACAGTATTACTTACAAGCGACTAGCCCTCCGAACAAGTAACAAGTACAGTTCCAAGGTCGAACATACAGTTCCAAGGTCGAACAGTACAGTTCCAAGTCGAACAGTACAGTCCTAAGTCGAACAGTACAGTTCCAAGGTCGAACAGTAACGACAGTTCCAAGGTTCGAACAGTACAGTTCCAAAGGTCGAACAGTACAGTGTCCAAGTCGAACAGTACAGTTGCAAGGTCGAACAGTACAGTTGCAAGGTCGAAACAGTACAGTTCGAACTACAGTTGCAAGTCGAACAGTACAGATTCAAAAGGTCGAACAGTACATTCCAAGGTCGAACAGTACAGTTCCAAGTCGAAACAGTATACAGTAAATCGAAATGGAATGATGGGTTTTCTCTGCTGTGCTTTTCTGGCCACGTCCGTTATTTTTCCAATCGGAGGAAATGTTTTGGTTGCAGTATTTACCTCAGCGCCTGAATGTGTGTGTGTGTGTGTGTGTGTGTGTGTGTGTGTAGTGTTGTTGTGTTGTTTGTGTGTTGTTTGTGTGTGTTGTGTGTGTGTGTTTGTTGCATGGTTGGTGAGTGTGTGTATGATGGGGTGTGTGTGTGTGTGTTCCAATATGGTGACAGAGACTCAATCTAACTGGGAGAGATCTTCAGATGTGCTGTGAACACTCAGAAATGGGGTTTTAGATGAGAAGCCACAGCACAGAATAAACGTAACCAATATTTTCCAGCAACAGGTTGACAATAAATAATTTTGTATTTAATGTAATCCCAACCATCAGTTTGTATTTAATGTAATCCCAACCATCAGTTTGTATTTAATGTAATCCCAACCATCATTTTGTATTTAATGTAATCCCAACCATCATTTTGTATTTAATGTAATCCCAACCATCATTTTGTATTTAATGTAATCCCAACCATCATTTTGTATTTCACAACCAGGCAAAATGCTTGATCTTTATTATTCAAGTAAATTATTCCCTAAAAATATATTATCCTTGTAAGTGTTCATAATGTTTTAAAAACATTTTCAGTTAGAAAAGGGAGAATATATTTGATCTGTCTCTGATAAATTAGTGTCCAGTTTGTAATGAAGTTTATAGTTTTATCACTTAGAGTCTATATACAAAGGAAGGTGCTTCATTTTGCTGAGATCTATGCAATAGTTGGATTTCCATGAGCAATGTTGTAATATTATAATTTGTGTCCTGCAGTTTTCTGATAATGTAAAAAATAATTATTTGTACAGACTTTGAGAACGGTTTTGGTTTGATTAACATAATGCATAATAAAGGACTTTGTTCAAATATTACATTTTGTCATTACTGTTCTTACACAGGGATGTTGACTATGCACTATGCAGATATCGCTCCGCCAGTTGCTAAAATTCTAATACTGTGATTCGCCTAATTTCAACAAATCTACCGCTACTTAGACTTGCTTTCAATGAGAATGGCAGATCTATAAATCACATTTCTATATGAATTTTGTCATCAGAAAAGTTACATAATGCAGCTTTAAGCTGCATTGTTGACCAGAACTGTAAKGGCAGTCTTCCTCCTCTTCACGAGAAGAGYAGGTGTAGCAGGGATCGGACCAACACGCAGCGTAGCCAGTGCTCAACATGTTTAATAGACGAAACCGTGAACACTTACAAAAATACAAAATAACAAACGTGGCAAAACGAAACAGTCCTATCTGGTGCAGAGAACACAAAGACAGGAAACAACCACCCACAAATCCCAACACAAAATAGGCTACCTTAATATGGTTCCCAATCAGAGACGATGACAAACACCTGCCTCTGATTGAGAACCACATCAGGCCAATTGACAATCCCCACATAGAAACACAAAACATAGAATGCCCACCCAGCTCACGTCCTGACTAACACTAAAACAAGGAAAACACACAAGAACTATGGTCAGAACGTGACAAGAACAATGCACTTGACTTTTAAAGGTAAATTACGCTTGGGTGGGGATCGGCAGCATTGAGCTCTCTTAAGGTGAGCTCTTCGAAATATTTCAAATATTTCAGGTAAAGATCAGATACAGATGTAGGATCTTCATTTGACCCAGTTTCTCACAGCAGGAAAATAATGCTCCAGCAACAGGAAATGTGAATTATTATGTGGATTATAATGAATGGACATTTTTGTAGTGGTTGATAAAAAATCAAATCTGAAATTTCAAAGTGGAAATTTCAAACTTCAGAAGCCTTTTTAAAATCTCAAATAAAATGTCAGACTTGTTCAGAAAAGTGCTTCTGCAACAGGGTGATCAAATTAAGATCCTACATCTGTATTTTCTAAATATCACAGCTGAGCCTCAACATTCTATCGCTTAGTGTAACCCTGATAGAGCTACAATACATCACAGGTGTATATATATTTATTAAAAAAATTGCACACAAGAAAATACAAAACAATATGATGGGAGTTTAAAAGGCAAACGAAAGAGCATGTGCAGGAGAGGTGGAAAACCCTGAGAGGCTTGTAAGTGTCGATTACTGTACTTCTATATTCCCATCAACTCTGTCTTGTGGATTTGGCCACAGGTTCTCATCCACATCACAATGGATGTTTTCATTAGCCAAACATCTTGGGAAGAATCTTCGGGCGAATCCAGGCCTGACGCTGGTCTGCCGTGATGTCATTGCATGCGTCATCCATGGCCTGGAGAAGGGTGTCTTGTTCGTGAGGGCGCCTATCATATACCTTCCACCTCCATGTGGAGAAAAATTCCTCAATCGGGTTAAGGAAAGGAGAGTATGGGGGTAAGTACAGGGTGGTAAATTGTGGATGGGCCTGAAACCATGCTTGCACCATTTGAGCATGGTGGAACCTGACATTATCCCACACAATGACATAGGTCTCGCCATCAGCTCTACAGACCTGATTTATCTCATCAAGGAAGGTTACAAGGAGAGCTGCATTATATGATCCAATACGAAGTCTGCGTCCCACCACACCATCTTCCGATATAGCCGCACACATGGTGACGTTGGCCCCACGTTGTCCAGGTACTTGGATGGTTACCCGCTGGCCAATGAAATTCCGACCTCTCCTCCTTGTCTTGGCCAGGTTGAAGCCTGTTTCATCCAAAAAGAGGAATTTGTGTTTTCATCAGCATCCAGCTCCATCACGTCTAAAAACACATTTTGCAAAGAGAATTTCTGATTACAATGATGTATAATTTTTGGGGGGGGATTTTTCACAACAGGCATCTTGAAACTGAACATACTCAGTCCTCAGTTGCTTCACTCTGTCTGCATTTCTTTCAAAAGGCCCACGGTATAGCTGTTTTAGAGACACCTGGTGCCTTTTCAGCATGCGTGCAATAGTCGTCAAACTTATGGCTTCCACATTTGTTGAACGTGTCGTCCTTGTCCAAGATATGCGGCCGAATTTCTGTAAGGCGAATATCATTTCTGGCCCGAACCAAATTGGCCACAGCCCGCTCTTGTTGGTCAATCAGAATTTTGCCTCTGCCTCCCCTATTTGGCCTAGTCTGAATTCTGCTGGGAAAATGACAGTAAGAACACATTTAGTCACATCACCTACTCTGTGGTACACATTGGCATGCAGTATACAGTCATTTGTCTATTGAGAGTAGCCCAATGTTTAGTGCATGCTGAAGACTTACCGGTTCTCATTGCGGGCAGTTCTGATGACTGAGGCCACGGTTGATCTTCTGAGGTTTGGTTGAATCATTGTAGCTCCCTCAGTCATTGTCATGATTTATGACACGGTCTACAACTACTGCTCGGATTTCATTGGATACTCTTTTCTGTTGCTTCCGCTGTCTTGGTCCGTGGCCTTGTCCTCTACCACGATCCCCACCTCACCTCTCAAACGAGGCCCACGACTACCTCTCAAAATGGATGCTTGTCCTCTGACATTCCTTTGACCACCACGTCTTCCTCGTCTTCCTCCTCCCACTGCTTGACCTCTATTGTGACCTGGATCACGTGCCGGCTCCACGTTATCGCTATGTTGTTGTAGGTGGATACCACTCATTTCACTATATACTCGTACCACAATGTGAAATCAATCATCAGTAACAAGTTGGCAGTTTTGGAAAAGCAATTACAAGGGCCTGCATAACTACACTCACCGGCCACTTTATTAGGTACACCTGCGTGTTAACGCAAATAGCCTGCTCCTTTGAACAGCAAATCATGTGGCTGCCTGCAACTCAATATATAGAGTATAGAGCTTTAGTTGTTGTTCGACCAAACATTAGAACAAGCAAGATGTGTAACTTTGACCGTGGTATGACTGTTGGTGCCACACATGGTGGTTCCAGCATCTCAGAAACAGCTGCCTTCCTGGGATTTTTACGCACTACAGTCTCTAGAGTTTACAGAGAATGGTGCGATAAACAAAACACATTCAGTGAGCGGCAGTTCTGTGGGAAAAAACACCTTGTTAATGAGAGAGGTCAGAGGAGAATGTCCAGACTCATTCAAGCTAACAGAAAGGCCAAAAACGCTCAAATAACAGCTGTTTAAAACAGTGGTGTGCAGAAGGGCATCTCTTAACGTACAACACCGTGAATAATTCAGGCTGTTGTGGAGGCAAAAGGGGGTCCTACTCAGTACTAGATAGGTGTACCTAATAAAGTGGGTGTACAGTAATGTCAAATCTGAAAACATTGTCTGGAAAAGTGATAAAGAATGATGATGAAATATTACATCCATAGATAATGTKGTCCAATTGGTTCATGTTCCACGGTAATTGGTGTCAATGGATCTCGTTATCCTAAAACTTTCATGATCTAAACATGGAATATTGTTTGTCAGTTTCCGTAAAACTCTGCATTAAGAGTAACACAACAGTTACTTATCATTTTGAGCAGTTGTATCAATTGATAGTTAGATCATTGTAATGAAATGAATAGACAGTCGTCTCAGATGTAATGTGTGAATGGCATTTTAAATGGTAATACTTTGATGTTAAGTTGTGTCATTTTGAACAGGTGATTTTAGTTCAATGAACAAATGATCTTAGCTTCATGTGTATTGTATCCAAGCAATTGGAAAAAGTGTTAGAGTTTTMAAAAACGTGCATTTTGATAATCAGTTATGAGTTTTGTGTCTAGAGTTTTGAAAAATGACATCAAGGTTCTGAAATTAGTGCCAAAGTAATTCTGACGTCTTGTTGCTTGGAACTAAATATTGTCTGTTGTGAAWATGTGCTATTTGTGTTCAACTTGCTAGCTTGCGTACTCCCMCTAGCATTAGCATTGTCATCTAGAATGCATTAGTAGCGATTAGCATTTGTTAGCATTTGTCTGTGGTGCTAGGCTATTTTCYGRTGTAYAYCYCTCATGCTTGTTATGTTTTAAAATGTGTAGCTATGTCTTCATTGCTCTATTGTTATTTGTACATCTAGCATGTGTTTGGGTCCACATAGCCTGTTTAGTTGTTGACATGCAAATAGGCATATTTTTCACATACTCTGCTATAGCCAAAGCGCTCCACTCATAGAACTGTTGTTACGCAGTTTGAGTCAACTTAGTGTGTTGTGTTGGTGCAAGTGGTAGTCATTGTTGTTGGGCTAAATTCGCTGACTGCATACACCAGATTGGTGTTCTGTCGAACTGTCCAGAGTGGTGTAATGCGGTATGTTTGCATTTCTGAGACTTACTAGGAGACAGTGTTTCTCACTGCTCCTTAGTAGGTCAATGCTGGTTAGAGCTTGTAATCGACTCTCTATGCGTAACTGGACTCTTGGTGGATTGTTGCTGAAGTTAGGCTATAGCATTGATTTAGGGTCTGTGTGGTGTGGGTACTTGGATGTTATCGGTGGTGTGTGTGGGTGTCGTGATGTGGAGATGTAGCTGCATGTTGTATGACTGTGGTGTGGTAGAGCTCCCGCAGCGTGAGACACGTGTTATTTGGTTGTTGCACGTCGTCTGGCTGTCCAGAGGACGTCAATTTGAGGTGGTGTGGTAGCGCGATTCGTGCAGGGTAGCACGGACGCGCAAGATTTTCGTATCACATGCCTGCTGCGTGCGTAACTGGCTAATGTACTGCTGGTGTAGTAGGGTGGGTATTCTGCTATCACGTCTTATAGACTTTTTTTCCTCCCGACCACTATGTTCCTTGTATACAAATTAATCCACAACTACTGGAGCACTTAATATATACCTAAATTGCATTAAAATAAATCATTGTGTGTTTTTCCCCTTAATCCATCCTACATACACCAGTGCGTCTCTCAATGGTAGACGGCACCAAACAGAATAATGATGACTCTCTACATACTTGGTTATTTGGTGGTTGCTACCACGACGGCGCTCTTATGCCTATAGGATCTCGGATTTGAGTTACATGGTGATCTAAGGTTTGGGTTTCCATTGATCAACGCTCATAATTATGTTTCTGCGCGGTTGAATCTCTGTCGGCAAGTGCACTGCGTGTGTTGAAACTTTCAAACCTGGAGTTGGACATGATTTGGAGAGAGGCCTTCTCACATTTGTCCTCCTATAGTAAAGTGTCCTCCGGGCTTCTGAACGAGCAGATTGACCAGTAGATCTGGGTCTGAAGGAGTCAGGAAATATATGCCCTAATCCGAGGTTTCGAGGCCGTGACTTGAATCCTGCTTTTGACGCCTCGCCATGCCCCAGGATTTGTTTGTCGTTCGAGACAGGCGAAAGCGAAGCTCTGCTGGGGGATGGTAGGGTACTACCCAGGAACTAAACTTTGCTTCCTCTCGGCGTTGCAGCCATCTTGAACAACGGGGGGCACCATCCACTAGAGGTTTACGGATGGTTTGTTACACGAGCCTGAAGATACTCTCAGACACTACTAATGTATCTATTTAGTTACGCTCTACAATTCCCTTGGATGGATTACTGTTGGTACTCGGTATCTGTTTGGAGTTGCAGAATCCCTCACTGAGTGATAGCGCGCATCGACACTGCTATGCTTTGTTGGTTGAGAATCAGTGTGAGTCCTGATTCGAGGTCGGAGGGGATCGGATGGGGCAGAGCTAGTTTGAGATCTGCTGGGAAATGGATGAGACGGTAGTGTCACACGTACAGATGATCCTTGTCGTTTTAGAGTAAGTTGGCCTGCCGGAGTGCTTCAGGTTGGCCATCGTCTCACCTCGACTTGAGGGGCGAAGGCCGGTTCACTCTTTCTCAATTAGTGACAACTTGACCCCTCAAAGACAAGGCCTACGAGACGGGGACGCTGGCATCTTGGGACAAGTTCTCCTAGAACTGTCCTATAAAAGGATAGGAGAGCCCACGAGTCCGGAACCTATGAAGCAACACTTGTATCAGCAACCACTTGACTTGGAGAGATGACTGAATAGCTGTGTCAGCACATTTCCCTATTCAAGTCTGACAGGATGTATGACGGAGCTTATCAGAGAAGAATGGGGAGAAACTTCCCTTGAAAATGCCTGGCTGTCGTGGGGATGTTGTGTCGCCATAGCCTTGTGAAGTGTGCATATAGATCCTCGCGCAGTTCTGTGAGGACGCTCGCACTACAGCAACAGTCTTCCTTGAAGGTGTATGACTTCCATGTTTTGCTCCTATCATACCATTGGCTTCTGTCTTTTTGACTCTAATGTACGTGAATGTAAAGTGTCTAAATACTTATCTAAACTTGTGTATATTTTCTAGTTTTGTTTATTTTATACATTGTGCAAATAAAGCTAGTTCTAATAGCTCGGCGTTGTTTTTTGAGCTATGACTTCTGCACGACTTCGGGATTCTTTATGGGTGATTCACTGATAGAGGAGTAGGTGCTACATGATAGCACTTGATGGGTTACACCACTGCCAATTTGTCAATCTATTTATAACCTCCATCTTTGACTAGATCTTATAGGCTGCCAGTAATCGTATACGAAACAGATTGTCTGCGGAGACCGAAAAGCGCTATACTGTGGTCTTGTTTCTAGACTCTGCTCTCTGATTGGCTGTGCTGATTCATTCCATCGATGTTTCAATGGAATAACGTTAAATCAAAGATTCTTATAAAATATAGATGTATACACTATAATCCTTGAGAAAATGTAGGATCTAGAGCGATTTAATGGAGCCTTGCCCAAACTCTCCTACCACTAGGCTACCTACCTTAAAATATATGTCTTGTTCACATGGAACACATTACAGCATGTTTCATAAGTGAATATAAATAATATAATGTTATATATATTTAAAAAATTCATTTGTTAAGATGCAATATTTATGAATAAAGTAAATAACTCAACCTGTCACAGGTTTACAACCCTGTGTCGTGACGTTGTATTAGTTAATGTGGCGACTGTTGCTCATCGAATGATAACAAGTTTCTAATTACGTGATTAACTGAATCAAGCAATTATTAACTCATTAACCTGGCAACCATGGGAAACTAGTTTTTATTGAGTTTCTATTTCCAATTAACTCAAAGAATATCGATTTTACCACAGCCGCTAATTAACCAGTTGCCTCTAACAGTCTCGTTCTGAACGTCGTATAGCCCGGGATTCTGCACGGACCGGGTCTCACTAATGAATTAGCACCACACCAGTCTTAGTTGAATGTTTATTTACTAAAAAGCTAAAATGATGATAAAAAGATACACATACACAAAAACACACTCTAGGCTATTGATTAGAACTTAGTATAACGGGCCAACACACTAGGGCGCTGGTTACCAAAATGGGGATTTAAAAGAGAGAGAGAAAGAGAAAGACACAAGAGGAATATACATTTGGGTGAAATTGTCAGCTATGCTCACACCTAGCCTTGCCCCAAACTGCCGCTGTTATGAGTCAGAAATTAATGATGTAATTACTTGTGAGGTTCTCCGTGGATTTTCCCGCGTGGACCGTTCAAGCTGCTCAATGACGCACTTCTCTCTGCGCACCGCTCTAGTTGTCCTCCGACACGATGTCGTGTCCTTGGCTTACGGCCTGTTCCTTTGTCCTCGCTCTGGAAGGGGTTTCGGAGGACAGATAGCTCTGTAGCTCAGAGCTCACAGCGTAAGATGAAAGAGTGTAGATA
>NC_036842.1:9049705-9057838 GCF_002910315.2 Salvelinus sp. IW2-2015
TCATACATAAAACAGAGAGTGGTGTTTTATGTATGTATGTGTGTGTGTATGTGTGTGTATGTGTGTGTATGTATGTATGTATGTATGTATGTATGTATGTATGTATGTATGTGTGTATGTGTGTGTGTGTGTGTGTTGTGTGTGTGTGTGTGTGTGTGTGTGTGTGTGTGTGTGTGTGGTGTGTGTGTGCTGTTGCGTGCGTGCGTGCGTGCGTGCGTGCGTGCGTGCGTGCGTGCTGCGTGCGTACAGTATGTATGTGTGTGGGTGGATCTTCATTAAATCCTTGAACTGGAACTACTGGTTCCTCGGGTTCTGGACGGACACCCTGTGGTGGTTGCTACCGGCCTACTGCTTCCTCGGGTTCTGATCGGACACCCTGTGGTGGTGCTACCGGCCTACTGCTTCCTCGGGTTCTGAACGGACACCCTGTGGTGGTTGCTACCGGCCTACTGCTTCCTCATGTTCTGAACGGACACCCTGTGGTGGTTGCTACGGACTACTGCTTCCTCGGGTTCTGAAACGGACACCTGTGGTGGTTGCTACCGGCCAAAAATCCAACACCTATGTTTTTTTTCCTATCCTTTTTTTTGGTCTTTCAAATTCATAAACATCCCGTATTTTACAGTGATGACATGGTGTATTCTCATGGTGGATATGCACCGCTTTTATCGGGCTTGGCATCGTCTCTATCGCACGTTCAACATCGGCACTCTTCACAAAGAACCACAATGCACTTTGCCCTTGACCTTGAAGATCCTGGCTGTGGGGATTGTTCTGGAACGTGATCTGGACTTTGTGGAGGAGTGTCAAAGTCCTCATGCTCCTTTCCTTCTCCTTGTCCTTTTGTTCTGCTGTTGTCCATGTTTACCTTCTGACGCTGGTCTTTCTCACTGAAATCACTGATCTTTTTCCCTGCCTCAACATTTATTTTCCCATCTCTGACTCTCTTTTCCCATTTTGACGTGCTTCGCGACACCGCCTTTGTCTTTCTGCTGCTGATGTGGGTGCATCATCCATCGATTGTTCAATGGAATAACGTTAAATCAAAGATTCTTATAAAATATAGATGTATACACTATAATCCTTGAGAAAATGTAGGATCTAGAGCGATTTAATGGAGCCTTGCCCAACTCTCCTACCACTAGGCTACCTACCTTAAAATATATGTCTTGTTCACATGGAACACATTACAGCATGTTTCATAAGTGAATATAAACAATATTAATGTATAATATATTAAAAAATTCATTGTTAAGATGCAATATTTATGAATAAAGTAAATAACTCAACCTGTCACAGGTTTACAACCCTGTGTCGTGACGTTGTATTAGTTAATGTGGCGACTGTTGCTCATCGAATGATAACAAGTTTCTAATTACGTGATTAACTGAATCAAGCAATTATTAACCATTAACCTGGGGCACCATGGGAAAACTAGTTTTTATTGAGTTTCTATTTCCCAAATTAACTCAAGAATATCGATTTTACCCACAGCCGCTAATTACCAGTTGCCTCTAACAGTCTCGTCTGAACGTCGTATAGCCCGGGATTCTGCACGGACCCGGGTCTCACTAATGAATTAGCACCACACCAGTCTTAGTTGAATGTTTATTTACTAAAAAGCTAAAATGATGATAAAAGATACACATACACAAAAACACACTCTAGGCTATTTTGATTAGAACTTAGTAATCGGGCCAACACTAGGCGCGTGTTACCCAAATGGGATTTAAAAGAGAGAGAGAAAGAGAAAGTACACAAGAGAATATACATTTGGGTGAAATTGTCAGCTATGCTCAACCCTAGCCTTGCCCCAAACTGCCGCTGTTATGAGTCAGAATATAATGATGTAATTACTTGTGGAGGTTCTCCGTGGATTTTCCCGCGTGGACCGTTCAAGCTGCTCAATGACGCACTTCTCCTGCGCACCGCTCTAGGTGTCCTCCGACACGATGTCCGTGTCCTTTGCTTTACGGCCTGTTCCTTTGTCCTCGCTCTGGAAGGGGTCTTCGGAGGACAGATAGCTCTGTAGCTCAGAGCTCACAGCGTAAAGATGAAAGAGTGTAGATACCACGATTCGAGGGGAGTGAGGCTAGGTGGTTCGGCTTGAATACACCCGCTTAGACACGCTACTCATCCGTAGCTTGGTAGAAAAAGATTTCTTTGTCTTCAACTTGTTGCGTTTGGGTTCGGTTGACCTTTTAGACCTTTGGCTGCAGCTCGGGTCACTTAGTCATGTATGTTATCTGCATCACAGGTTTTATACCCTCGGGTCAGAAGTGGGCGTAACCACCTTCGGGCAATTCTCTGGGCGTACCGAGTTTGAGGGGCAAGGTATAGATTTTACTTAAATCCAATTTTAGACAACTAATTTCACATTTCATCTCTACCAAACAATTCTCTTTGATTTGGACATTTTCCACACAACGACAATGTATAACATCAAGCATATACGAGGAAAACTCTTAACGTTACAATGTTTTCATAATAACGTCATCTATTAACCTTTAATAACAAAACAAAAATGACATACATTTTCATATTCCATCTATCGTCATGACCACCATTGTAGTTGACGGAAACCATTGTTCCAAAGTCCTTTTATTGCATGTTTACAGTTCTGAGACTGGTCCTCCATAGTGAGAGGACAAAGGAATGTGGTCTGTGGCTTCAGAATTACCATGGGGGTGAGGGGGTCATAAACCCCCACATCTTCAGACCCCCTAGATCCCTCCTCCTCTGTTGGGGTTGAGAGGAATTTGTAGGGATGTGGTCTCCTGTAACTGACCTGATCAGGACAGTCATGACACCTGTTACAATGAAACATGCTTTTTTGCTCAAAATGGCCTCTGCTCCTCATGTGGTGAAGGCGGAAGGGACCACATGGTGGTGTGCATTAAATTAATAGACTGTATATTTTTATGGGTTAAAGTATAATTTTCCATCGTTATTTCATGTAACGTGGTTGAGTTGGTCAGCTCGAGCATCCCCACCTGACTTTAAAAAATAAAAAAAATACAGATATTAAACATTGTGAATTACCTGCCTGTTTCTGTACCATGCAGTTGAAAATTGTTGAATGATGTCACTTCCTGTTAATGATGTCACATAAGGGTGGATTACCTTTTTTATTGGCGGAGTTTTCTTAGTGTCAGTTAAAAAATAAGTTAATAAAGTTTAAATTAATGCTATATTTTTTTCAATTAATTATACTGGACATTTCAATTTGTATACAAATCTTTTAACATTTCATTTTTTGGTGACCTAATATAAATAAAAAGTTAGAGGGACTGAAATATTACCTGAGCCAAGAATTACCAATATATGATTTTTAAGCCGGACGCTCGTTGCCCTTATAACCCTTGAGTACAGATTAAGCCGTAATGCATTCTCTCCTCATACCACGATTCGAGGGGAGTGGAGGCTAGGTGGTTCGGCTTGAATACACCCGCTTAGACACGCTACTCATCCGTAGCTTGGGTAGAAAAAGATTTCTTTGTCTTCAACTWGTTGCGTTTTGGGTTCGTTGACCTTTTAGACCTTTGGCTGCAGCTCGGGTCACTTAGTCATGTATGTTAATTCTGCACTCACAGGTTTTATACCCTCGGGTCAGAAGTGGGCGTAACCACCTTCAGGGCAATTCTCTGGGCGTACCGAGTTTGAGGGGCAAGGTATAGATTTTACTTAAATCCAATTTTAGACAACTAATTTCACATTTCATCTCTACCAAACATTCTCTTTGATTTGGACATTTTCCACACAACGTACAATGTATAAACATCAAGCATATACGAGGAAAACTCTTAACGTTACAATGTTTTCATAATAACGTCATCTATTAACCTTTAATAACAAAACAAAAATGACATACATTTTCATATTCCATCTATCGTCATGACCACCATTGTAGTTGACGGAAACCATTGTTCCAAAGTCCCTTTATTGCATGTTTACAGTTCTGAGACTGGTCCTCCATAGTGAGAGGGACAAAGGAATGTGGTCTGTGGCTTCAGAATTACCATGGGTGTGAGGGGGTCATAAAACCCCCACATCTTCAGACCCCCTAGATCCCTCCTCCTCTGTTGGGGTTGAGAGGAAATTTGTAGGGATGTGGTCTCCTGTAACCTGACCTGATCAGGACAGTCATGACACCTGTTACAATGAAACATGCTTTTTTGCTCAAAATGGCCTCTGCTCCTCATGTGGTGAAGGACAGGAGACCACATGGTGGTGTGCATGAAATTAATAGACTGTATATTTTTATGGGTTAAAGTATAATTTTCCATCGTTATTTCATGTAACGTGGTTGAGTTGGTCAGCTCGAGCATCCCCACCTGACTTWAAAAAAAWAAAAAAAATACAGATATTAAACATTGTGATTACCTGCCTGTTTCTGTACCATGCAGTTGAAAATTGTTGAATGATGTCACTTCCTGTTAATGATGTCACATAAGGGTGGAATTACCTTTTTTATTGGCGGAGTTTGGTCTTAGTGTCAGTTAAAAAATAAGTTAATAAAGTTTAAATTAATGCTATATTTTTTTCAATTAATTATACTGGACATTTCAATTTGTATACAAAATCTTTTAACATTTCATTTTTGGTGACCTAATATAATATAAAAAGTTAGAGGGACTGAAATATTACCTGAGCCCAAGAATTACCAATATATGATTTTTAAGCCCGGACGCTCGTTGCCCTTATAACCCTTGAGTTACAGATTAAGCTGTAGCCAAATGTAGGATCTTAATTTGACCCAGTTTCTCACAGRAGTAAAATAATCCTGCAGTGACAGGAAATGTGAATTACTATGTGAATTATAATTAATGGATCTTTTTTTTATAGGTTTTGATAAAATATTTGTTAGGGAAAATCAAGTGGAAATTACAAGTAGAAATTACAAACTTAAGGAGCGTTTTTAAACCTTGCATACACTACAAGCTTGCATTTCCTGCTGTGGATGATCAAATTAAGATATGGCATCTGTAGAACCCTCTAGCCAGAATGGTGATCTTGGTTCTGGTTCGAGGAGTTCCTCTACTGTAATTGGATGTTGGATATGTATAAAGCTGCCAAACCTGTGTGATCTCTGGGAGACCAGATCACCTGAGAACACACACACAGACAGCATGAAATGTAATAGACTGCTAGTTTTATATGGGGTTAGAAGGTATACCTTTTTCCAGTCGTCTAATTTGTTAACGTGGTTGTAGCGTTCCGGTCACTCGAGCATCCCCACCGTGACTTAAAAAAAAAAAATAATAGCAGATATTAAACATTTGTGATTACCTTGCCATGTTTTCATGGACCCATGCAGTTTGAAAATTGTTTGAATGTACTTCTCGATACAGATATTGTCTACCTGTTAAGTTTGAATTACAAAGGGTGAGAAAGCTGTTCTATTTATTGCGACAGGAGTTTGGTTCTTAGTGTCAGTTAATAAATAAGTTCCACTTGCAAAGTTTATAAAGTGGAAATGCTATTTTTTTTGACAATTAATTATACACTGGGACATTTACAAATTCTGTAATACATAAATGCTTTCTTGTAGAATTGTCATTTTTGAGTGACCCTAATAATATCATTATATATAAGTGTTAGGAGGGGACTGGAAATATTACCTTGAGCAAAGCGTTACCAATATATGCATTTTTAAGCCCGGATCGCTCGTTGCCCTATAACCCTTGAGTTACAGATTAAGCTGTAGCCAAATGTAGGATCTTAATGTTGAACACCATTTCTCACGCTTAGTAAAATAATCTGCAGTGACAGGAATGATGAGTTACTTTGGTGAATTATAATTAATGGATGCCTCTTTTTTTATAGGTTTTGAATAATGATTAGTTGTTTAGGGAAAATTCAAGTGGAAATTACAAGTAGAAGGTATAATACAACTTATAGGAGCGGTTTTTATAAACCTTGCAGCTTTTTATGACCTATACGTAAGCTGTCGATCGCAGGTTCTCACTGTCTGATGGATTAGACTTTGACATTGCACTTTTAAGTATATGTGCAGATTACGCTTGTTAGAATACCCTCAGTACTGCATAAGTATAGGTGAATCTTGGTTCCTGGTTCGCTAGGAGTTGCCTACTGTTAATTTGTTGGGATGTTTGGAATATGGTTATTACATAAGCTGCCAAACACGCTGTGTGATCTTCTTGAAGGAGCAAGCCATAGTAACCGAGAAACTACATCACACACTAATACACTACTAAGGATCACAACACCAGTCAGACAGATCAGTCTAAGCTTATACAACAGACGAGACATGACAGACTCAGACGAGACAGATCTAGACTCAGAACTGGACAGACAGATCATGTACACAGACAGTTACGCACAGAAACTAGACAGACAGACAGGTACAAGTAATAAGACAAGACACAGAGCCCAGACATGACAGTCAGCACAGATCATGTACATGTCATGTACGGTACAGACGAGACAGCAGACAGTTACATAGACGACAGACAGACAGACAGACAGACAGACAGACAGACAGAAGCACACAGCCGACAGACAGACCAGACGACAGTACACAGACGAACAGACAGACAGACAGACAGAACGAACGACAGACAGACAGACAGACAGACAGAGCACGACAGGCCAGACAGACAGACCAAGCGCGACGTGAAGCAGACAGAACAACAGACAGACAGACCAGACAGACAGACAGAACAGACAGACAGACAGAAGAGCAGGAAGCTATATAGACACAGAAGACCATGACGCAGACAGATTCAGCTACAGTATCATGTAGTTATAGGCTATAAGATACACGAACAGACTAGGACACCTGACTGACAGACAGGCGTTACATGAGCTAGTGTCGTAGACCAGTACCAGTATCGAAGACAGACAGACAAGGCTATATCAGACCAGACGGACATGACAGTCAGATCAGACAGAACAGAGCATTTTTGCAAGACGTCTACAGACAGACTGACAGGGACAGACCAAGTAGACGATACGACAGACACAGGACGCCTTGAACAGGACTCTTATGTGTACTCAGAGTCTAGACAGAATGACAAGGCTTTTTTGAGTAGCGTTATTACAGATCTCGTCGGATATTAAGATACTGCAGATACGAAGACAGACATGACCCATCGTAGACAAGACAGACACTGAACAGACATTTGCCTGAAATAACCAAGAGGTGCAACTGACTCAGTGGCTTTATGACAGAGAGGACTAAGACAGCACAGCGTGAACGTCGAATTGACAAGACAGACACGAACAGTACCAGACCAGGAGCTATTTGAAAGAGCAGACGACAGACAAGACACACGAGCATGAAGAACTACAAGATCAGAGGATTCTAGAAGGCAAGACATGAACGACAGCACAGGTACAAGTAAACAGAACACTTAAGACCGCTCATCTGGAGAAAGTAACACGATCACGTGGACAGAGCATCCTGTGTGAGACTCAAATTTACTAAATACGTCTTTTAGGGATCACTACCACCGTGAGCTCTTATTTTTCTGTTTCTGGATTACGCAAGCACGTATTGATCGTGGCAAGGTGAAAAAAGCACGAATATAACCATGCGAATACATAGTCTCCCACTTCAATACAGCTTTGAAGACCTACCTCTGCCCCCCCCACAAGCTCAGGCTCCTACCCCAAAATCTACCAAGGAACTATCTCGGCTGGACCACACTTCAAACCCGTCAAGCCTAGCACTACCAGATCATCCGACCTCTTGAAGGGCACCATAGCTGGCCCCAGTAAGTCTACCAACTCAAGCTATTTTGAGGATCCCTCAGGACTCCGGCTCATAAGTAGTAAGGGGCCACAAATAAATACATGCTTATAAGTACAGAACGAGGAAAGTCTTGTAATGGACGTTAGCATACTTTGCATGCTCTTCATAATCATCAGGCGTGTGTGTAGAGGTCTCTGGACGTTCTCCTCCCTCTCTCCATCTAGTTTACAAACGTCTTCTCGGCGCTGCCTCATCTCCTCCTATCATCGACTCATACTCATCTCTCTATCTAGTCTCTCTCTCTCGTCCTCGTCTCTCGTTTCCTCGTCTCCTCTCGTCTCTTTTTTGTCTCCCATCTCATCATCTCATCTTATTCTACTCTTTCTCGTCTCTCTCTCTCTTCCTCTTTTCGTTGG
>NC_036842.1:9057863-9073910 GCF_002910315.2 Salvelinus sp. IW2-2015
GACAGAACAGACAGACAGACAGACAGACAGACAGACAGACAGACAGACAGACAGACGACAGACAGACAGACAGACAGACAGCAGACAGACAGACAAGACAGACAGACGACAGAGCAGCGACAGGCAGACAGCAGGCGAGCAGACAGGACAGACAGACAGACAGACAGACAGACAGACAGACAGACAGACAGACAGACAGACCAGACAGACAGACAGACAGACAGAGCACAGACAGACAGACAACACAGACAGACAGACAGACAGACAGACACAGACAGACAGACAGACAGACAGACGACGACGACAGACAGACAGACAGACAGACAGACAGACAGTGTTGAGACTATTTACAATACTAAACATAACATGTTTTTTTCTGTTTTGGCTCCACAGTATCTCTGCCAGGGAAAAGACAATAACACTGACTCATAGCCTCCCAACTCACCTCTGGCCACCCAGCCCTCCCAACCAGGAAATCCCAACTCACCCCTGCCACTCCAGTCACCACAGCCAGTGGCCCCAACCAATTTATATCCAGCTCGGTCCAGAGGGGCACAAATAAATAAACAAAAACGAAGTTGATGGATCAACTGCCATGCTCTTTAACCTGGGGTGATGTTTCGCGTCTCCTCCTCTCTCTCTCTCTCTCTCCCTCTCTCATCTCTCTCTCTCTCTCTCTCATCTCTCTCTCTCTTCTTCTCCTTTCCTCTCTCTCCTCCTTTCCTCTCTTCTCTCTCATCTCTCTCTCTCATCCTCTCTCCCTCTCTTCTCTTGATTGCTCCTCTGTTGAGACTGACTGTCAATGTGATGTGATGGATCAATGCCATCCTCCTGCCTTGACCTGGTCTTGGCCTTATGTCGCTTTATCTGGCTGCCAATATCTCCCAATGGTACTAACTCATCCTGGACTCGCCACACCTCGCCCTTACCACGCCAATGACAAAGGACTTCTCAGAAGACAAAACCGCATGAGGACTTCGCAGGGGCCAAGATAGAAGACAAAACCACATGAGGACTTCTCAGATAGAAGACAAAACCACATGAGGACTTCTCAGATAGAAGACAAAACCACATGAGGACTTCTCAGAAGACAAATCCACCTGAGAACTTCTCAGAAGACAAAACCACCTGAGAACTTCTCAGGGGCCAAGATAGAAGACAAAAGGAGCCATTTTGACCCGGGGGTTCCACAGGGTTTCCACGTTTCTTCACGGGACCTTCTAGCGGTCAAACAGGGAAATGGTTCCAATAGTTTTTCCACCATTAATTCTTCCCATAGAGGATTTTAGAAACACTTAAAATAGGGGCTGTGTTTTATGTAGGCTCACCCTGACATGATGTTTTGATAACCTTGTAAATCTTTCTAGGACAAGGTGATTTTTATCAATATATTCACCTGTATTTACCCCCACCCCAAAAATGAAATGCTAATTAGCTGCTAATGTGGCTATCATAAAGAACTACAAATACCATGAGGATCTGGACGAGACTGACGAATCGGGGCAAAGGTAAGAATCTCTGGATTTACTATTTAATGTTAGTTAAATTTAGTAATAGATCGATTGGCAAAATTTCTTGACACGTTTGAAATTGACACAATACCTGTTAGCAAAGGAGTCAGCTGGAGGTGACGTGCAGAGCTTGCAGGGATTTGTAGTTTTGTATGATGTTTACTTTGAATCTAATTAGAATTTTTAGAATCAGAGTAAATAGAGCCGAATATATTGATAAAAGTCACCTTGTCCGAGAGAGATTTACATGGTTATCTAAATGTCAGGCCAGGGTGAGCCTACATGAAACACAGCCCCTTATTTTAAGTCTTTCTAAAATCCTCTATGGGAAAAATGAATTGTGGAAAAATGATTGGAACCACTAGGTTTTATGGGTGTTATGACACCTCCACTGTGGAGCTCTATTGCTAGTGAAGTGCAACATTGTATCAAATCATCACTTGGTCCGGTCCAGCGCTGTGCTAGCGAACTTGCAACATTGTATCAAATCATCACTTGGTCCGGTCCAGCGCTGTCCTAGCGAACTTGCAACATTGTATCAACTAGCCTATTCCGGGCCCTCAGAGTTTCCTGCGTCAGTGAGCTCGAGACAGAAAGCTGTTTTTTAGGATGTTTCCGCTGGATATATGGGATCATCAGATCATTATATATGGGATCATCAGATCATTATATATGGGATCATCAGATCATTATATATGGGATCATCAGATCATTATATAGTGGGATCAGCAGATCATTTAATATGTGGGATCATGATCAATTGGATCACTCATTATATGGATTCGATTTATTGGATCTCAATCTATATATGCATCATCGAATCATAATTTGGATCATCAGCATCATAGATATGGGATCATCCAGTCATATATATGGGATTCATCAGAATTCATTACATATTTTGGGATCATCAGATCATTATATTTGGGATCATCAGATCATTATATTTGGGATCATCAGATCATATAGGGATCATCAGATCTTATATATGGGATCATCAGAATCATTATATTTGGGATCATCAGATCATTATATATGGATCATCAGATCATATATATGGGATCATATCAGATCAATTATATTTGGGTATCATCAGATCGTTATATGGAGATCCATCAGATCGTTATATTTGGGATCATCAGATCGTTATATTTGGGATCATCAGATCATTTATATATGGATCATCAATCGTTATATTTGGATTATGTCATCATATCAGTCTATATTGGGATCATCAGATCCATTTTATTTTGGGATCATGTCAATGTCTATATATGGGATCGTCAGATCATTATATATGAGATCATCAGATCATTATATATGGGATCATCAGATCATTATATATGGGATCATCAGATCATTATATATGGGATCGTCAGATCATTATATATGAGATCATCAGATTATTATATATGGGATCATCAGATCGTTATATATGAGATCATCAGATCATTATATTTTGCTCTTATCACACGGCTTGGTGAAACTCGAGGCCGGGAGTGTTGGAAAGATTTTTCAAATACTGAGGAACTATCATTCACAATGGATGTTTAAAAAACAGACTTTGCTGACTTTTGTGAGGTGAAGAAATAATGAGTGGGTGTACGTGGTGAGGTAAAACAATCCGAAATCAGACATTGCCAATTGGGCGCTTTCCCTACATACATTATGCATGCATTCTGGAGGGACACACATCATATCTTCACCACACAACCCCTCCCCCTTCTTTGTGATGCAACGTTTTAAATGATACTCAAGTCATCTTCACATACTGTATATATTAGATGCTTTTCACTCACAGCCGCAACTCAATCAGCTAGACCACTACTCAAATCGCAATCTTCCCAAAAACACTGGTGATTTTAAACATGATTTATTTATTTATTTAACCTTTATTTAACAAGGCAAGACCGTTAAAAGAACAAATTCTTATTTACAATGACGGCCTACCCCGGACAAACCTTAACCCGGGACGACGCTGGGCCAATTGTGCGACTACCGTATGGGACTCCCAATCACAGCCTGTAATCGAACCAGGGTCTGTAGTGACGCCTCTAGCACTGAGATGAAATGCCTTAGACCGATGTGCCACTCGGGAGCCACACAGCAACAATCCACAGCAATAAAAAATAAATAAAAAAGCTCATGATCCTCTGTGGCTAAGTCGTGCTCCCCGGTGAACTATTTTAAATGATATTATTCAGACAGGTGTAATTACATAATTTTGCCGAAACATCAATTGACTTTAGGGGCAATCCAGCATCCTATAACAGTGCACTGTGCACCTGTCAACTTTTCTTTCCTAGTCTCAAGAGGCTGAAACCGGAGATCTGTATATAATGAGGAGATGCTCATGTCTCCGCCCTAACAATGGGAGTCTTTTTCCCCAAAGGCAGAAAGGCCGGCGAAAAGCTTAGGTCTGCATATTATTCCCATAGAAACGCATTGAGTTCACAGTGCATTCGGAAAGTGTTCAGACCCCTTGACATTTACAGCCTTATTCTAAAATGGATTTAATACAACTTTTTCCTCATCAATCTACACACAATACCTCATAATGACATCACAATACCCCATAATGACATCACAATACCCCATAATGACATCACAATACCCCATAAGGACAAAGCGAAAACAAGTTATTATATATTTTTGCACATTTATTACAAATACAAAACAGAAATACCTTATTTACATAAGTATTCAGACCCTTTGCTATGAGACTCAATATTGAGCTCAGGTGCATCCTGTTTCCATTGATCATCCTTAAAATGATTCTGCCATTTGATTGGAGTCCACCTGTGGTCAATTTAATTGATAGGACATGATTTGGGAAGGCACACACCTGTCTATATAAGGCCCCACAGTTGACAGTGCATGTCAGAGCAAAAACCAAGCCATGAATTCGAAGGAATTGTCCGTAGAGCTCCAAAACATTGTGTAGAGGCACATATCTAGGTAAGGGTACCAAAAAATGTCTGCAGCATTCTGAGGCATTGAAGGTCCCCAAGAACACATTGGCCTCCATTATTCTTGAATGGAATAAGTTTGGAACGACCAAGACTCTTCCTAGAGCTGGCCACCCGGCCAAACTGAGCAATCAGGGGGAGAAGGGTCTTGGTCAGGGAGGTTACCAAGAACCCGATGGTCACTCTGACAGAGCTCCAGTTCCTCTGTAGAGATGGGAGAACCTTCCAGAAGGACAACCATCTCTGCAGCCCTCCACTAATAAGGTCTTTATGGTAGAGTGGCAGGACGGAACGATTCCTCAGTAAAAGGCACATACAGTGAAGCGTGGTGGTGGCAGCATCATGCTGTGGGATGTTTTTCAGCTGCAGGGACTGGGAGACTAGTCAGGATCTAGGCAAAGATGAGCGGAGCAAAGTACAGATTGGTCCTTGATGAAAACCTGCTCCAGAGTGCTTGGGACCTCAGTCTGGGGCGAAGGTTCACCTTCCAACAGGACAACGACCCTAAGCACACAGCCTAGACAACTCAGGAGTGGCTTCGGGACAAGTCTCTGAATGTCGTTGAGGGCCCAGCCAGAGCCCGGACCTGAACCTGATCGAACACCTCTGGAGAGACCTAATTATAGCTGTGCAGCGACGCTCCCCATCCAACCTGACAGAACTTGAGAGGATCTGCAGAGAAGAATGGGAGAAAATCCCCAAATACAGGTGTGCCAAGCTTGTATGATCATTCCAAAAAAGACTCTAGGCTGTAATCACTGCCAAAGGTACTTCAAAGTACTGAGTAAAGGGTCTGTATACTTGTGATATTTCAGGGTCTGTATACTTGTGATATTTCAGTTTGAAATTTTTTAATACATTTTCAAAAATTCTAAAAACCTGTTTTTGCTTTTTCATTATGAGGTATTGTGTGTAGATTGATGAGGAAAACATTTGTTTTAATCAATTGTATAATTAGGTTGTAACGTAACAAACATGTGGAACAAGTCAAGAGGTCTGAAWACTTTCCGAATGCACTAGTTTCTAGTTTCCATTTATCCCACTGTATACTGGACAGAATTTGGCGATAGTGAGCCCTCTCGCTTCGCCTCTTCCTCTCTGCTGAAACTATATCTCCAGAGAAAGCATCCGAGCGAGAACAAGCGCCTCTCTGTATGTAGCCCATGTATCTGATGCTGTCTGGACAGAAATATTATGACATGACATGGTCTACACATACTGAGACAGAGGGGGGCGCTGTTTCCCTCGAATTGATTAATGCATGTTCAAATAAATTATAAATATTTCAATATTTTATTTGGATGGGCAAGGAGGTACTTTAGGCCCCCTAAAGGCACGTCTTTAATCGAGGTGAAGCTGAGGATTCCCATCTTTATCTTTTTGTAGTTCATAGGCTATATACAGCCTTGCTTTTTGTAGTTCATAGGCTATATAACAGCCTTGCCTTTTTTGTAGTATCAGGCTATATACAGCCTTGCTTTTTGTAGTTCTAGGCTATATACAGCCTTACTTGCTTTTTGTAGTTCATAGGCTATATACAGCCTTGCTTTTTGTAGTTCATAGGCTATATACAGAGCCTTATAGCTTTTTTAGTAATCAAGGCTATTACGCCTTGCTTTTTGTAGTTCATAGGCTAATATACAGCCTTTGCTTTTGTAGTTCATAGGCTATATACAGCCTTGCTTTTTTAGTTCATAGGCTATATATTTTTGGTCAAAACGTTCTACAGATCTCGTCGGATAAATAGCATGCATCACAACATGGTCCCTATTCCCTATACAGTGCACTGCTTTTGGTTTGAGGACCTACCCGTAGTCTACAATACAGCTTTAAGGACCTACCCGTAGACTACAATACAGCTTTGAGGACCTACCCGTAGACTACAATACAGCTTTGAGAACCTACTCGTAGCCTACAATAAAGCTTTTGGGACCTACCCGTAGCCTACAATACAGCTTTGAGGACCTACCCGTAGCCTACAATACAGCTTTGAGGACCTACCCATAGCCTACAATACAGCTTTGGGACCTACCGTAGCCTACAATACAGCTTTGAGGACCTACCCGTAGTCACAATACAGCTTTGAGGACCTACCCATAGTCTAAAATACAGCTTTGGGGACCTACCCATAGACTACAATACAGCTTTGCTTTTTTGCAACATTATCACCGTTCATGCTCTGTATATCACGTCACATGATGTGTTTTCTGTTAGGAAATAGGCTTAATTGAGTAACACTTTCTCCTGTACTCCAGAGAAAAAAGTCATTATTGATGACCAGCCTAAATCTCTAGCATGGTTGTTCATTGATTCTCTCATTAGTGTATTCATAAAACTGTGTCTAGTCACTGTGTGACTGAAATGGTGTCTAGTCTATGTGTGACTGAAGTGGTGCCTAGTCTACTGTGTGACTGAAGAGGTGTCTAGTCTACTGTGTGACTGAAGAGGTGTCTAGTCTACTGTGTGACGAAGAGGTGTCTAGTCTCCTATTGTGACTGAAGTGGTGTCTAGTCTATAACTCTGTGTGACTGAAGAGTGTCTAGTCTACATTGTGACTGAAGAGGTGTCTAGTCTACTGTGGACTGAAGTAGGTGTCTAGTCTACTGTGTGACTGAAGTGGTGTCTAGTCTCCTATTGTGACTGAAGTGGTGTCTAGTCTCTGTGTGACTGAAGGGTGTCTAGTCTACTGTGGACTGAAGTGGTCTAGTCTACTGTGTGACGAAGAGGTGTCTAGTCTACTGTGTGACTGAAGAGGTGTCTAGTCCTATCTGTGTGACTGATGGGTGTCTAGTCTACTGTGTGACTGAAGAGGTGTCTAGTCTACTGTGTGACTGAAGTGGTGCCTAGTCTACTGTGTGACTGAAGAGGTGTCTAGTCTACCTGTGTGACTGAAGAGGTGTCTAGTCTCCTATTGTGACTGATAGTGGTGTCAGTCTACTGTGTGACTGAAGAGGTGTCTAGTCTACTATTGTGACTGAGAGGGCTACACTACTGTGTGACTGAAGAGGTGCTAGTCTACTGGTGACTGAAAGTGGTGTCTAGTCTCCATTGTGACTGAAGTGGTGTCTAGTCCTATCTGTGTGACTGAAGATGTGTATAGTCTACTGTGTGACTGAAGAGGTGTCTAGTCTACGGTGTGACTGAAGTGGGTCTAGTCCAAATAGTCTATACTGTGTGACTGAAATGGTGCCTAGTCTACTGTGTGACTGAAATGGTGCCTAGTCTACTGTGTGACTGAAATGTGCTAGTCTACGTGTGTGCTGAAATGTGTCTAGTCTACTGTGTGACTGAAGTGGTGTCTAGTATGGGCTAGTCTACTGTGTGACTGAAGTGGTGTCTAGTCTACTGTGTGACTGAAGTGGTGCCTAGTCACTGTGTGACTGAAGTGGGCTAGTCTATGTGTGACTGAAGTGGTGCCTAGTCTACTGTGTGACTAGAAGTGGTGTCTAGTCTACTGTGTGACTGAAATGGTGTCTAGTCTACTGTGTGACTGAAATGGTGTCTAGTCTACTGTGGTGATGAAATGGTGTTCTAGTCTACTGTGTGACTGAAAATGGTGTCTAGTCTACTGTGTGACTGAAATGGTGTCTAGTCTACTGTGTGACTGAAGAGGTGTCTAGTCTACTGTGTGACTGAAAGTGCCTAGTCTACTGGTGACTGAGGTGTCTAGTCTACTGTGTGACTGAATGGTGCCTAGCTATCTGTGTGTGACTGAAGTGGTGTCTAGTCTTACCTGTGTGACTGAAATGGTGTCTAGTCTACTGTGTGACTGAAATGGTGTCTAGTCTACTGTGTGACTGAAATGGTGTCTAGTCTAGTGTGACTGAAATGCGTGTCTAGTCTACTGTGTGACTGAAGAGGTGTCTAGTCTGTGTGACTGAAATGGTGTCTAGTCAACTGTGTGACTGAAGAGGTGTCGTACTGTGTGACTGAAATGGTGGCCTGGTCTGTGTGACTGAAATGGTGCCTAGTCTACTGTGTCTTTTAGTGTTCTTTTTTAAACTAAATCAATCTCTCTTTTGACACTATTCATTAGCATGAACAAATAAGAATACCACGATAAGTTTACTTTAACCCTCCTGTTGTGTTCGTTAATTAATGTTAATTCATTCTGTGTCCCCGGTCCAAAATGCCCCATTATAGCTGATTTATAAAATCCATAATAATACATATATTATCACCTAATGTTGTGTTTGATCTTTTTATCAACTTAAGTTCTTGTGAACATTACACGTTGTTAACTTCTATGTGCTATTTATGGCCTGTAGGCCTCATTGACCTGAGCTCATACAACTTTTGTTTAGAATAAACAAAGCATAATGTATGGATTATTTTGACTTTAACAAATACTCAGATGAAACATATTGTGCTATTTATCACAGACTACTTTGTGTCAAAGTTTAATAAGGACTCTCTCCTCACCAGTGTTTTGTTCAAAGATATGATCAAGAGCCTCACATACAGTATATCGTTTGGACATTGTGCTGCCACAGAATGAATTGTGAGCAAGGCCTCAAAAAAGCTTTATATACCAGAGCTGTGAGAAAAGTTCTATATATTATTGAAACAATGTTGCGATTGTTTGTGAGAATGTCAACAGGTGTGGCTCCCGTGGGGGAAAGATTCTATTGGGGGAAAGGTTCCCATGGGGGTTGCCATGGAAGCCAAGAAGGGGAGTGAGGTGTGTGTGTGTGTGTGTTCAGGCACATGCACGTGGGGGTCTGGGAGAGGAAGTGTGTCCATCTGATGAATGGGCATGTGCCTGAACTCAATTTTCTACACTAATTGTAGTCTCACCCATTCATTTCTAATGACCGGTCATTTGTAACCGGGAACACCACAGGTGTACAAAAGTTAAATAATTTAATGAAAATCATCCACATGTATTTTGTGTGTTCGGATGCCCTGTGTGGACAAAGTCATGTAACCTTATGACAATCAGATTAAATTAACATTTTTCAGAGAGAAAAAACGTGTAAATCGGTCCAATTCGACCCGGAACGCAGCAGGACGGTTAATGAGCAACTTTCATCACCATCGTCCTATCGGTGAACATAGAAAACAATATAGAAAAAACTATGATCTGTTTTAGTACATGGTCACGTGATGGGTAGATGGTAGACCCGCCAGCGACACCATTTCCTAATGGTCAATATGTTGATTTCTCTCGTGATAGACCCGTGTGATACATATGCATGCAATTTCAATTTGGATAATTTCCTGTTACATCATAATATGTCTGGGCAGCAGCTATTCCGTTTGAATTTGAAATAAACTTTATTGTTCAATATGTCAGGTAAAACACAGTTTCAGGATATTTACAAGTGTCAAAACAACCAAAACAAACAAGTCCTCACTAAGAGGAAGGATGATCATATGACAATAGAAAATTGTATAATATTCTGCTTTTCCAGTATTGCAATATTTTTTTGTTGTTGCATATTTTGTTTTGGTAAAAATAGAGAGCACATCAAATACTATACTACGGGTGATTGACCGGCATGCGTCCTTCAGTAGTCAATCTATGGAATATAGGCATTTCTCCATATGCACAGACATGCATCAATAACGCGTTGACGATGGTCATAAGCTATATCTACAACTGCATGTGTTCAAGAACTGGTTTCTATCATTAGCATTGCTGTAGTCTGTCGCACTCAGATCACAATAGTTTCACCTGCGATAACTACGTCAAGAATGAGTATTTGTGGCAACCAATTGGGATGTTATTACTGTGAAATGACTGTACAAGGAGGAAGAGGATTAAGATGCAAAAAAAAAAAACAGATCAAAGGATATAATCAAAGTAAACATAATCCATAACATGGAATCTAGTTTATATCAAAAAACACACACGACGACAAGAACACAAAGGGCGAGATTCAGTCTGTATTGCGGAGGATCCGTGTTTAACCACGATAACATTTTAAAGGGAAGTTCCGATTGAGCCCCAACATATGCAGAGTGGAACATTGCCTTTAAATGTTTGCTGTAGCACGGATCTATCTTCTGCAACACGGATTGAARCTACGCCAGAGACAAATGTCCCAGAGATGGCCACGGTGTACTAATTACAAACCAAGTATCTCACTTTAAATACTTTAATGATACCTGCATAATGTATAAACATTAAAATAGTGTATGTGCAATCACCCTGCAGGCGTGCTTGTGTATTTTGTACAGTATACTTAACTCCTCTGTGTGTGTGTTTRCTTTGCTAAATTAGCTTGGCCGACATGCATCAACAGTCATGCCTCAGGGCGGCAGTTTATCTAATGACTTGTTTTGTCTTCGTCAGAGAGGAGAGYAGATTGAGGAGTTGGAGAATGTAGCAACGGAGGAGGAAGGGTTGGAATTGGCGTCTGCATTCTGCATCCTTCCCTTAAACCTCAATTATGTTGATAGATTGTAGCGATGGATGAAACTGCAATAGATGGAAACAGASAGACACATCAGGCTTCGTGAGCAATATTCTGACGTTACCTAAGACCTTCATAAACACAACCAAATTATTGTTTTTTGTGTTCTAAAGAAGGCCATTGTAGAGACCAAAACTTTATCTTTTAACCCGTGTGCAGTCTTAACACGCTGTATACTCCCCTTGTCCTAAGGGTAAAAAATGACCCGCCTTCACTAAAAACCCTAAAATAAAACAGCTTAATTGAAACCCAAATCTGTTTCGCAAGAAGAAGCAACCTGTCATTCATCACAAACGTTGTGAATATCTGGGTTTTCCCTCTTCACAATGCAGAAAGACTGCATTTAATCAGTGGACACCACTCGTTTTTATTACAACACACATGTCATAATTGTGTTCTTTACTAAAAGTAGAGGTTTATTATTATTATTATTGCTAAAGGTACATGCATAGGTGTAAACATCATTTTTGTTAGCAAGAGCACTTGTATAGCCTAAGAAAGTAGCAGAAATGTGCAGAAAGTCGTTTTTAATGCATTTTATTGAAGGGGAACAATAACAGTCTTGATCTTTATTGGCAACATAGTGATATATTCTTATACACTGTACAATGAGGAATTCAACTATAAAATATTAGTCTCCTCCCATTTTTTTAACCATTGCTCCCAGCCACAAGGTGTATAAACAACAACAATAAATAAGAATAAAATAAGATAATAGGTGTGGGTGTAGCAGTGTTACAGTGTTGTAACGATGTGCAAATAGTTAAAGAACACAAGGGAAAAGAAATAAAGAGAGAGAGAGAGAGAGAGAGAGAGAGAGAGAGAGAGAGAGAGASAGAGAGACAGAGAGACAGAGAGACAGAGAGAGACAGAGAGAGACAGAGACAGAGAGAGAGCATTTCAGCAATAAAAAAAATGGTTTAGTGTTGGATGAACTTAGATTATTTTCAGAAGGACATATACAGCATACTACCCTCCACAACATAACCACTCCAAAAACTCCAAACCTACAACCTGATTTTGGTCAAAATGACCTGGAAGGATTCCTCCTACCAAGGATTCTTACGGCCAATGACTATCCAGCAAGAAGCAGAAAGTGCAATCCCCCAAAAATACCATCCAACCTGGAACTGAGTGAGTAATGTTTAGTCTGAAGCTACTTCTAAAGCCAAGAAGAAAAAATACATTACAATAATCTCTAGATATTTGACTTCATAAAGGCCGAATGCTAAGTTAAGGCTATCAAGCTCGCTAGGACAGAACATACCCTGCAACTTCAATTTGTACAGAGGTGTAAAAGTGAGAGGTGTGAAAGCCCTTGAGCCCAAATGCAGAGGGRTCTTTGGCCCCTTGTTCCATGGCTTCCCCCTGAGCAGAGGTCATCACAGCACAGCTCTCCTTGGATGTAAAAAAAGGAAAAGAGAAGGCACGGAAAGAGCAGAAAAAGAAGCTCCTCATGGACAATCCACAGACAGTTTTTTTTGCTGACTGCTACAAAAATGAGAACGTAAGTAACTTAATCTTCCATACAGACCATCCCCTGGCATGGCGCAGTACTACATTAAACACACTATTCACCTGTCAAGAGAGGGGGTGTTAGCGATGGGTGGAAACTCAGGATACTAGACAATGAGGACTCCGAAACAGCTAATGTCAACCTGTAAGTCTGGAACAGTATTGGTACAGGGCAAACCCCAAACAGTTTGAGCAAGACTTCCACAGAATGAAAGAGGGTGAACAGCAGGAGAAGCTCTTTCTTGGTGACGATTCCCCCACCCCGAGCGTGTAAGACCAGACCCCTTCCTTAAACAGCCCCACAGACGAGCAACCCCAAGTGGAGAATCATCCCCCCAGCAAACAGCAGGAAAGGGTGGCAACAACAACCAAGGGAGTGATTGAAAAAAGCTTCTTCCACTTTCCCCAACTCATGAGTGGTTATCTCCACCCTGCTACCACGAAAAGACTTCCACCCTGCCACCATACAGCGGGTAAACGCAAGCATTTCCCGTGACTGTGCCCAACACCTAACAACAGAGCAACGCACACCCCGCCCAGACCCCGCGAGACACTCCCCTGACAACCTCAGCACACACAGGGACAAACACCTACAGTGCATTGGGAAAGTATTCAGACCCCTTGACTTGTTCCACATCTAAAATGGAGACGTATGGATATAAACCACTTCTACAAACTTTCCGGACATATTACAAAGACTAAGAGCAAAAACATAGGTGTAACAGTATAGCTTCCGTCCCTCGCCCCTACCTGGGCTCGAACCAGGGACCCTCTGCACACATCGACAACAGCCACCCTCGAAGCATCGTTACCCATCGCGCCACAAAAACCACGGCCCTTGCAGAGCAAGGGGAACAACTACTTCAAGGTCTCAGAGCGTGTGACGTCACCGATTGAAACGCTATTAGCGCGCACCACCGCTAACTAGCTAGCCATTTCACATCGGTTACATATGCATGCCAATTTACAAAACATAGAATCAGCTATTATAGACTACCAGAACCCATTGGATTCTCCAATTACATTGAATGAGCTACAGCAGGGGTTCCCAAACCTTTTTTTACCCAGGCACCCTTTCCAGCGTTGGGGAACATCCTGCACACCTTCCCATTCTACTATTTGCACATTGTCACAACTGTACATAGCTTACGCAACACTTTAAATGTTATACTACATCTTTTAACTGCTAATAATATAATGTTTTAAACGTTGTTATTCTCTTAACGTTTTGTGTGTGTGTGTGTGTGTGTGTGTGTGTGTGTGTGTGTGTGTGTGTGTGTGTGTGTGTGTGTGTGTGTGTGTAATGTTTACTGTTTTAATGTCTTGATTGTTGTTGTCGTCTTGGTCATGTTTATTTCATTTTCTTGCTTTTTATGTTGTTGTTTTGTTTATTTCATTTGCTTTGGCAACGCACACACACACACGTTTCCCATGCCAATAAAGCCCCGTTGGATTAGAGAGAGAACATGCTCATCCAACTCCCTTGACTCTGTGTACTATTTAAAGCATGTGTTTCATTTCTCTGTTGGAAAGACGAAAGGTTCAAACGTAGACAACCAAAACACCACCCCGTTGTCTGTCAGTAATCAATCAATAGTCGTTATTAACAAGATGTTTATCTTTCATTTGCTGTATTGGARTTGTTAATGTGTYAAAGTTACARATTTCWAAAAAATATTTTAGAATTTCCCGCGCTGCCTTTTCAGCGGAATGTTGTGGGGGGGTTCCGCTAGCGGAACGTGTGTCCTACAAAGGTTAACAGATGTTGTTAGTGATGTTTTGTTGTTTGTTTGTTTGCACGATCTGTCCTCGTCTTTCTCAGCAAACTGTCCAAACAGATCTATGTGTCTCTGACAGATAAAAAAAAAATTATTCAACACCATCAATCGCCATCGTTAAGCAATGTCTGGCCACGTGGTTTTCAGTGAGAAGAAGAGAGAAGGAATCGATCGCCATGAAAGCCACTTTCCTCGCCTAGTTCTATAATTTCTCTCTTCTTATAAGAGAGATTTTTAAACCTTACCCTTACCCGGATTTTTAAACCTTACCCTAACTTTCATCCTAACATTAACTACTCTGCTTACTTTATGCTAGCGATAGCTAGCCTAGCGGTTAGAGCATTGGGCCAATAACTGTAAAGTTTGCTGGTTCAAATCCCCAAGCCAACTAGGGGAAAAATCTATTATTCTGCCCTTGAGCAAGGCACTTAACCAAAATAGCTCTTGTAAATCGCTCTGGATAAGAGATTCTACTAAATGTAAACATTTACATATTTTTCTCAACAATATGGTGATAAAGTTTTATGATTTACCCCTTAAAATAATAAGAAGAAATGAGTGACAAAAAAAATCCTACTTGCATAGATTACTTCAGCAATTCTACCGGTTACAGTTAATCAAGCTTTAATCACGGCCCTCATCAAAAACCCTCTCTTTCCTCATCGAACCCTTAACGACAAGAGGAAGAGAAGGATGAGCCAGGACACTGAAGAGGATTACCCCTGAGATTCTTCAAACAGGAGAGAGAGAGAGAGCTTCAATACCTCCCTACCCTGGGGGTTGGTGAACATTATAATGAAGATGACCCCTCTCATTGACTGGCTGATGGCTTCAATACCACCAAGCTCTCAAAGGCTTTTGCATGTTCCCTAAAAGGCAGAAAATAAACATCTATTCCCTATATAGTGCACTAGTTTTTTTTACCAGCGCTCATAGGACACTGTTCAAAATAGCCCGGTCAAATATAGTGCACTATATAGGGAATAGGGTGCCATATGGGACATATGCTAAATCTTTTGGCCATTACCGAGTGTTATTCAGTGTTCCACCCCTCACACTCTCTCTCTCTCTCTCTGTGTCCCCATTTGGCAAGCAGATCCAAGTTGCATGTATTTTTCATAGCAGGGACTGTCTGCTTCTTTTTCACTTCTCTTCTGCAGCCCTCCACATAAAGACGCTGCTACAACAATCCATCATTAACACCCAATGTAGTTGTCATCGTAGACATATGGAATTAGGATGGATGAATTTTTTCCCCCATTTTTTTTTTTTTTTTCAGTTTGAGCAAGACAGTTGAGCAAGACAGTTAACCCACTGTTCCCCGGGCCCTGAACAAGACAGTTAACCCACTGTTCCCCTGGGCGCCGAAGACGTGGATGTCGATTAAGGCAGCCACCCGCAGCACCTCTCTGATTCAGAGGGGTTGGATTAAATGCGGAATACACATTTCAGTTGAAGGCATTCAGTTGTATTACAACATGACTTAGGTGGTAGTCGCCCCCTTCTCTTTTCACCTTTAAATGGAAACACTTTTTTGCGGTGAACACAAACCACACCCACACACACCACCCACACACACAACACCTACAACACACACACACACACACAACACACACACCAACACACACACCACACACACACACCACACACACACACACCCACACCAACACACACACCACACACACACCACACACACACACACACAACAAAACACACACACACCACACACCAACATACACACACCCATTGAATTCACAGTTGAAATGGAGTGCTAAGATATACAGGTTTTCAAGGCTGAATGAACACCACTATAGAGGTTACCGAGAGGCAGCAACAGAAAATGGCGTCCTCGGAG
>NC_036842.1:9074010-9241470 GCF_002910315.2 Salvelinus sp. IW2-2015
CACACACACAGACAGTCTCACACACACAGACAGTCTCACACATACATACAGTCTCACACATACATACAGTCTCACACAAACAGTCTCACACACATACACACACACATACACACAGACAGTCACACATACAGGACGCGGCTGGGGATGCCGTCTGGGCCTGCAGCCTTGCGAGGGTTAACCCGTTTGAATGTTTTACTCACGTCGGCTGCCGTGAAGGCGAGTCCGCAGGTTTTGGTAGCGGGCCGTGTCAGTGGCACTGTATTGTCGTCAAAGCGAGAAAATAAGTTATTTAGTCTGTCTGTCTGGGAGCAAGACATCCTGGTTCGCGACGGGGCTGGTTTTCTTTTTGTAATCCGTGATTGACTGTAGACCCTGCCACATACCTCTTGTGTCTGAGCCGTTGAATTGCAACTCTACTTTGTCTCTATACTGAAGCTTGTTTGATTGCCTTGCGGAGGGAATAGCTACACTGTTTGTATTCGGTCATGTTTCCGGTCACCTTGCCCTGGTTAAAAGCAGTGGTTCGCGCGAATGCTGCCATCAGTCCACGGTTTCTGGTTTGGGAATGTTTTAATCGTTGCTGTGGGTATTATGTCGCCGATGCACTTTCTAATGAACTCGCTCACCGAATCAGCGTATTCGTCAATGTTGTTGTTGGACGCAATGCGGAACATATCCCAATCCACGTGATCGAAGCAGTCTTGAAGCGTGGAATCAGATTGGTCGGACCAGCGTTGAACAGACCTGAGCGCGGGAGCTTCTTGTTTTAGTTTCTGTCTGTAGGCTGGAAGCAACAAAATGGAGTCGTGGTCAGCTTTTCCGAAAGGAGGGCGGGGGAGGGCCTTATATGCGTCGCGGAAGTTAGAATAACAATGATCCAGGGTTTTACCAGCCCTAGTTGCGCAATCGATATGCTGATAGAATTTAGGGTGTCTTGTTTTTAGATTAGCCTTGTTAAAATCCCCAGCTACAATGAATGCCGCCTCAGGATATGTGGTTTCCAGGTTACATAGAGTCAAATAAAGTTCGTTCAGGGCCATCGATGTGTCTTCTTGGGGGGGAATATATACGACTGTGATTATAATCGAAGAGAATTCCCTTGGTAGATAATGCAGTCGACATTTGATTGTGAGGAATTCTAAGTCAGGTGAACAGAAGGACTTAAGTTCCTGTATGTTGTTATGATCACACCACGTCTCGTTAATCATAGGCATACCCCCCAGCCCCTCTTCTTACCAGAAAGATGRTTGTTTCTGTCGGCGCGATGCGTGAAGAAACCAGCTGGCTGCACCGTCTCTCGAGTGAGCCATGTTTCCGTGAAGCAAAGAACGTTACAGTCTCTGTCTCTCTGGAAGGCAACCCTTGCTCGGATTTCATCAACCTTGTTGTCAAGAGACTGGACATTTGCGAGTAGTATGCTAGGGAGTGGTGCGCGATGTGCCCGTCTCCGGAGCCTGACCAGAAGACCGCTTCGTTTGCCCCTTTTACGGCGATGTTGTTTAGGTTCGCCGGCTGGGATCAGATCCATTGTCCAGGGTGGAAGGCAAAACACAGGATCCGCTTCGGGAAAGTCATATTCCTGGTCGTAATGATAGTGAGTCGACGTTGCTCTTATATTCAGTAGTTCCTCCTGACTGTATGTAATAAAACCTAAGATTACCTGGGTTACCAATGTAAGAAATAACACGTAAAAAAACAAAATACTGCATAGTTTCCTAGGAACGCGAAGCGAGGCGGCCATCTCTGTCGGCGCCAGAAGGCCGGTGTCTTGTGGCATAAAAAAAAAATATATATAATTGCTGCTCGACTTAAATATTGGTCGACCAACAGCCTATCGACCAAACAGTCGACTGGGGTCAGCCCTAGAAGCCGTGCTTATTTCTGCCTCGCAATCTGCTGTTTTAATATCCTCTCCTCCCTGTCGATAATGTCATATCTGTCAGAATGATCCCATCTGAGTCAGAGTACAGGCAGTCAGGCACACCACAGCAGAGTCAGAGGAAACCAACCACTGCTCTGGCAAAGATGGATGGGAGCACCGCATGCCTCAGATGAGATTGACTTCTGTTTGATATTGACTGAGGCAACCGTACCCCGAATATACATACACACAGCCTCCTCCCCCTCAGAAACACAATGTAATTCATGGCATCCATTAACTGCCCTCTGGGGTCCGGCCATTCCAGCCAGTCTATCACTATGTCCCCGTCAGCTGCCAATCAAATATTAGGGAGGGTTACTGAGTGCAGGGGCATCACTACTAAGAACACAGGGCGAGGAAAGATGGTGTGTGTGCTCTCCTCTCACCTTGCTTTATCTCAGGAGAGGAGGGGTGTTGTTTGTTTGATCTTGCTGCCCATATGTCTCTGAGTTAAATGTATTATGTCCATAGAGACCTAAAAGCCTGCCTAGACCTGTCCCCTCTCTTTGTATGGGAGTCCATCCCAGCCATAGTCATCTAACCCCAGCCAGCCCCCAGAGCCCCCCCCCTCCCCTGGATGTATTCTGTGTGTTCTGATCTTAACACCAGGCAGCCTCCCTCCCTGTCTCCACATCCCCGGCTGTTGGAATGGAAACAAAGGACTCCTCCAATTAAGCCACTGTGTCTGACTCTGCGTGTATTCTTTTTGTGTTCCAGAATGCTTTCTCTCTCTCCCTCCCTCCAGCTCTGTGGCACCCCTCAGGCATGTCCTGTCAAATCCACGCATGTTGTCGCAGGACCCTTAATCACTCCTCTTTCATCATGTTATTCATTCTTCCTCCTCGTTCCCCGTCTCCCCCTCAGTCTCCTCAGGTCCTGGCAGAGAAAGCACACACACAGGGGATGGGGGGATGGAGAGGAAATTAAGGGGGGTTGGAAGGAGGGAGAGGGGGATGGAATTTGTTGCGACTGTAGTGGCGGGGGCAGGGCTGTGGGATGGAGGGATGAGAGGGAGAAGGGAGGATGAGGGTGGGACCACTTCTGTTTATGATATCTATTTCCCTTCTGTTATCACGGCAACCCCTCCTGTGCTAACAGAAAAACAGGAGGAGACGTTGGTTGGATGTGTGTGTGTGTGTGTGAGAGAGAGAAAGAAAGTCGTTTAATTTGAAGATTGAAACAAGCCGTCTCCTAGAGGATGATAATGCTGTGTGCAGAGGCTGCCCAACGTCACGGCAACATCAGCCAAAGGGGTGTGCACTGAGCTACGCCACCCAAGCCAAGAGAGAGATGTGCGAGGGAGGGGAGGGGGAGAGAGAAAACAGAGGGAGAGCGAGAGAGAGCCGTAAGGAGAGAGAAATAGGCAGGCATTGAGGAAGGTTCTCTGTCTGTGTGGGTGCTCTGCTGCACCGTGTGTGTGTGTGTGTGTGTTCTCCCACACAGTGTCTGTGTGTGTTTCTCTCTTTTCTCTCTGTGCCGTAGCTGCCTCTCTCTTGACTGTGACACTGGCTCTGTGCTGCTGCTGTGCGTCTCTCTCCCTGCCCGTCTCTGACACTATGATTTTCTGCAACCATTTAGGTGAATACAAGAAAGACGAACTCCTGGAGGCGGCTAGGTGAGTACAAGCTCCCCTCTCATCCTCTCTCCATATCTCTCCTCCTTTTAATCTCCATCTCCCCTCTTCCCCTCCGGCATTAGCAGACAGGTGTTGTGAAAGGGCTGAGCGTGTGGTTTGGGAGTGCTGGTGCACGGTGAGGGTTGTTATTGTGAAGGGATACCCACGTGGACTGTGTGTGGACCTTTCTCGTTTGGGCAGAAGTCCGTCCTTTCACTTCCGTGCCCCGGAAACCGATGTGGTCGAGGAGCGTGTCAATTAGTTAGTAGGCAAACGGAAGATGACCCCCCTCCCCCCTCAATAGCCTCCGTTTGGCAAGGAAGCACAAATGTTTCCTACCGCGGAAGAGTTCTGATATCTGCCACACCACCTTATGAATCAGCTGTTGTATTGTCAGAGGAGAAAAACATGCACACATTTAAAGACAAAAAGCTACGTATCCGTTTAGCTATAAACTGTCTTGCACCACTAACTTAATTAATTTTTTAGCACTTTACACATACATTTTGGGATCCACCCCTGTAAATGTCATTGGCCTGATGACGCGCGAGTGGAGAAGGAGCTTCTCATTTCATTCAAGAGCATTTTCGTCCACGTTCCCACTCCTCGATTACCTTTGACCTTTTTCAGAAGGGGGCGAGAGAGGACAGAGAACGCAGGAGTTGAGCAAATCCAATTGAGGAAGTCCCATGTCTGTGTGGAGGGTTAGTTGTTACTTCTGCTTGGTGTGGGTGGCAGGACAGCGACGTCTCATTCAATCAACACAGAACACATTATGTTAAGACACACTGACCGGAGTCCAGCCTGAGTTCCTTGGTAAGGTGCTAGCTCACCGACCAGAGACCCAGAGTAGAACCAGAATGGATCATATAAGGTTGATCCATTTGATTTTAATCACTTTCCGACTGCAAAACCTTCCAAACATGTTTGCCCGTGGCAAAGTGGTCAGAAAGTGACTTTTTGGACCTGAATGCAAAAACATTCATGTGATAGAAGCCCTCAAAGTTGAGCCATTTTGCATACTCCCACCCTACCGTGAGACATCCGTTTCTGAGACTGGTTACTCAAATGAACTTATCCTCTGCTGCAGAGGTAACTCTGGGTCTTCCTTTCCTGTGGTGGTCCTCATAGGGCCAGTTTCGTTATAGCACTTGATGGTTTTTGCGACTGCATTTGAAGAAACTTTCAAAGTTCTTGACATTTTCTGGATTGACTGACCTTCATGTCTTAAATTCCTGATGGACTGTCATTTCTTTGCTTATTTGAGCTGTTCTTGACATAATATGGACTTGGTCTTTTACCAAATAAGGCTATCTTCTGTATACCCACCCCTACCTTGTCACAACACAACTGATTGGCTCAAACGCAACAGTCCATATTATGGCAAGAACAGCTCAAATAAGCAAAGTAAAAAGACAGTCCATCATTACTTTAAGACATGAAGGTCAGTCAATCCAGAAAATGTCAAGAACTTTGTAAGTTTCTTCAAGTGCAGTCGCAAAAACCATCAAGTGCTATGATGAAACTGGCTCTCATGAGGACCGCCACAGGAAAGAAAGACACAGAGTTACCTCTGCTGCAGAGGATAAGTTCATTTGAGTAACCAGTCTCAGGAATTGCAGCCCAAATAAATGCTTCACAGAGTTCAAGTAACAAGACACATCTCAACATCAACTTTTCAGAGGAGACTACGTGAATCAGTCCTTCATGGTCAAATTGCTGCAAAGAAACCACTAATAAAGGACACCAATAAGAAGAAGAGACACGATCAATGGACATTAGACCGGTGAAAATCTGTCCTTTGGTCTGATGAGTCCAAATTTGAGATTTTTGGTTCCAACCGCTGTGTATTTGTGAGATGCAGAGTAGGTGAGTGGATGGTCTCCGCATGTGTGGTTCCCACCGTGAAGCATGGAGGAGGTGGTGTTATGGTGTGGGGGTGCTTTGCTGGTGACACTGTCTGTGATTTATTTACAATTCAAGGCACACTTAACCAGCAATGGCTACCACTGCATTCTGCAGCGATACACCATCCATCTGGTTTGGGCTTAGTGGGACTATCATTTGTTTTTCAACAGGACAATGACCCAACACACCTCCAGGCTGCGTAAGGGCTATTTGATCAAGAAGGAGAG
This sequence comes from Salvelinus sp. IW2-2015, assembly GCF_002910315.2. Taxonomy (NCBI): domain Eukaryota; kingdom Metazoa; phylum Chordata; class Actinopteri; order Salmoniformes; family Salmonidae; genus Salvelinus; species Salvelinus sp. IW2-2015. The sequence goes on from NC_036842.1 coordinate 9,079,682, forward strand.
GTATGGAGTGCTGCATCAGATGACCTGGCCTCCACAATCACCCGACCTCAACCCAATTGAGATGGTTTGGGATGAGTTGGACTACAGAGTGAAGGAAAAGCAGCCAAGAAGTGCTCATCATATGTGGGAACTCCTTCAAGACTGTTGGAAAAGTATTCCAGGTGAAGCTGTTTGAGACCATGCCGAGAGTTTGCAAAGCTGTCATCAAGGCAAAGGGTGGCTACTTTGAAGACTCTAAAATATGTTTTGACTTGTTTAACACTTTTTTGGTTACTACATGATTCCATATGTGTTATTTCATAGTTTTGATGTCTTCACTATTATTCTACAATGTAGAAAATAGTCCAAATAAAGATGTACCCTTGAATGAGTAGTTCTGTTCAAACTTTTGACTGGTACTGTATATATTTTTACATTTGTTATTATAAAATTGTTTGACAACCCGTTTTGTGAGCTTTCAAATGATATCGAACTCAACCGTTTATCTTTTTCAGTGACAACGGCATGGATGTCTCATGGTAGGGTGGGGTATGCAAAATGGGTCAACTTTGAGAACTTCTATCTCCTGAATGTTTTGGCATTCATGTCCAAAAAGTCCCTTTTTATGACCACTTCTACAGTGGGCAAACATGTCAGAAAGTGATTGAAATTATATGGAAGGACCCTTTTGGACAGGGTGCCCCAAATGGTGTTTTTATGAGCAAATAAATTACCAAACCGTTTTTGTCTGTTCATTGTAGGACATAAAATACTGTAAAAACACCAGGAAGTCAGCTCCGAGTTATTTTAATTTAAGAAATCTGTTTTCAAGTATTCCCACACATAATCGAGAGACACGTGATCATATACAAAGTTTTCAAATGATTATGTTTTAGTCAAACATATCTGTTTGAGCTTCTTGCGGTCAATTTGCAGTCTATAAATGATTCGTAATTATGTTCTTGCCCACTACCATCCGCTCAACAACAGCAAAAACGGCCTGCGGCTGAATCTAGTTCATGATCCCTGCTGCAGGGATATAACAACAGAAGGCTAGATAGACCGTCTGGTCCGGAGGCAGCTGGGATTCAGAGTAGGGGTTATCTCTCTCTATGGCTGTAATGACTGACATGACAACACCGTTGCAGATGATGTGGTGGATGGATATTTCTGATTGGCCAGCGGGTTCACAGTTTACACGGCCATCCCTCGAGAGGTGCACTTTGGGAAGGAGTGAAGCCCCCAGAGAGAGGAGGAGGAGCAGTACTGAGTCTTTCTCCTGTCATCTGAACAGCTGAGATTCCCTGGTTTCCTGCTCTGTGCTCCCACCCTCTATCCGCCCAGCTCTCGATGCTCCTGCTGCCTGAACACGAACTCCCTATGCCCACTGGGAACTCCTGTCATGTCCGCTATAAGCATGAGGGGATTTCTCTCTTGTTCCTACAAATGAAGGACATACAGGCTGCCCCACAATGGCTGTTGTGGTCGCTCCACGCACACAGTTTCCTCCGCACAATGGCCACCCCAGCATAGCAAAGTCTGTTATTGTCGTGCTTTGAACCACCTGAACATGTCTTGTGGTGCAAGGCATGTATGTCACATTCAGCTTATTATACTGAAGTTCCTGCCTCTGTGGGCCCTTGGCCAGCAGACCCTACTAGAACACATGAAATCTGTCTTTAATGACTGAATCAGAATACGCACTGGGGGAATGAAGGCAGGCAGAGATGAGAACTATAAAGAGTCCGTCTTCATTATCTGGGAACGCAGTTAGTCGGTTGAAACCATGAGAGGGGTTGCCATGGAGTATAATGTAATGTACCACTCACTATGTTCACAACAATCACATGTACTGTATGGAGCTCCATCCATCCAGGGCTTTTCTTTCAGCACTTCTAATTAAGATGAGGCCTGCTATTGGTTATTCTGTGGTAAGGAATAAGGCTCTTCTGAGATGTCTGTATCATGGAGGGGGCGAGCCTCATATAGCTGATTGACTTATGACAGGAGGTTTACTCTGTATGGGCTCCATCTTAGCGCCCTGGTAATTAGGAAGATGAAACTGACAAACACACTAGCTTTAATCCTGTGGCCTCCACTCTCTGCTAAACCTTGGGATGTTGTTGTGCATCTCAATTAAGAATCTCTTGTTTTCACTTAAGCCCAGTTAGCGTTGTCTACTGGCGGAAGGAGAAGGAGAGAAGAGAGGAACAGAAGAAAGCAAAGCCACTGACTATGAATGCATCTTCGCTGAAGGAACTTTGGCAAAGGTTGATACAGGGGGAACGAAAGAGAAAGAGAGGTGGGGGGAGAAAGATCCCTTTCTTCCTTTCTCTGACGGCCTGAAAGAGTTGTCGTCATCTGGGTAATGCGGAGACTGGCCGGCTCCGCTGCCAGGGTAGTGCATCCTGGCCAGGCCTCCCGTCACCGTGTCTGGGCACCGTGCACCAACCACAGGAGGCAGAGGGCATCCCTAATAAATAAACTCTCAGATCGTGCCAACATTAAGACTGACTGGCACGGCCACCCTGATCCAGAACAGAGCAGGCAGCAGGGCTTCTGGTAACAGCCAAAGGGTGAAGAGACACACGGATAGAGGAGAATGAGTAGGATTACCCTGACCCAGCACAGTAGTAGGGCCTTACTGTAGTTTTTTATTTTGTCCATCCCATATTCAGGACTGTCTTTTACCCCCCTGGCTCTTAACTGTGGATCCTTCGAAGTGCCATGCAGTCACATTGAGAACTGAGAGTGGAGCGGAGAGGGTGGCCCTTGGCTTCAGTGACCCTGGAAGGAGATGCTGAGGCTTTACTTGTCTCCTGACCACACTGGACCATCACCCTGGACCAGACTTCAGGACCGGCTGTTAGAGTCTGTTCAATGTGTAATGTCCTGCTGTGTTTTGGGATGGTAGAGCAGAACACAGGAAAGACCTCCACAGCAGGTAGAGATGCTGACTCTGTTATCCGGAAGCCTTCTCTCTGAATCTCTCTACAGCCATGCATAGCCTTTGGCAAAAAGGAAGTCTCTGTTGGGATAAGGAAATAAATTATACTGCGTCAGTGTTTTTCACTTGTTGTTTTCTGTTACCTAACTATCTTGACCAGTGTGTTCAGAGATCTGAAGACTGGTTTTGACTGCAGACATAAATAATGCTCTTTAGTTTAGATCGCCGTTCTGTCCATTTTGGGCAACTCCCTGGGCAAGTTTTCCACTCTCCTAGCCTTTTGTTATTCTCCTTTTTTAGCTAATGATACTCCTCCATTCCTCCCTTCTCTTTCTATCTCTCGTTGGGGTATATCTAATGCGGTGGATGGTGTATATTTTTTAGTTTTTTCGATCCCTATTTTCTATTGTTTTCTTCCGCTGCAGGAGTGGAAATGAAGAGAAGCTCATGGCCCTGCTCACTCCGTTAAACGTCAACTGCCACGCAAGCGACGGCCGCAAGGTAAGGGCTTGCTCCGCCAGCACGCACGTGTCTGCACACACATTGTTACCCAAGCGATTCCCGCTCAAACCATGATATTCCAACTCAATCGTTAAGTCATAGTGAAATGGACCAATCAGTTCAGGTAAATCTAGAGGCATTGAGACATTCTTTGCTAGCGGAGGTAGTAATTGTAAGTGAACACAAGTGGAACAGGGTGAGGAGGGGTATGTGGCCCTCTTGATGTCATAGTCCGGTTCCAGGTGTCAGTGTTAGAGGCCTGGTCTGATCTCAGGGAAAGCTACAGGATCCAAGTCAGTCCAGAGAAGAGGCTTAATCTGAGCCACGACATCCCTTCTCACAGACCTTTCATACTGGAAATGAGAGGATTTGTGGTACCCGGTTGTCTGCTGCAAGGTAATCATAATGCGTAGATAGGTCAGAGTTGAGGATAGTACCTCCTCTCTCTTTTCTACTAAATCCATTTTTTGAGATTTTGACCACACTCAGTTTCTATAGTATGTTGATTATAAGTAACACATTGTTAGTACAGTATTGACGCAACATTCTAGTGACAATGGAGACTACAATCGTGGCCAAAAGTTTTGAGAATGACACAAATATACATTTTACATATTAGTTTGTATGATGGCAATTTGCATAAACTCCAGAATGTTATGAAGAGTGATCAGATGAATTGCAATTAATTGCAAAGTCCCTCTTTGCCATGCAAATGAACTGAATCCCCAAAAAACATTTCCACTGCATTTCAGCCCTGCCACAAAAGGACCAGCTGACATGTCAGTGATTCTCTCGTTAACACAGGTGTGAGTGTTGACGAGGACAAGGCTAGAGATCACTCTGTCATGCTGATTGAGTTTGAATAACAGACGGGAAGCTTCAAAAGGAGGGTGGTGCTTGGAATCATTGTTCTTCCTCTGTCATCCATGGTTACCTGCAAGGAAACACGTGCCATCATCATTGCTCTGCACAAAAAGGGCTTCACAGGCAAGGATATTGCTGCCAGTAAGATTGCACCTAAATCAACCATTTATCGGATCATCAAGAACTTCAAGGAGAGCGGTTCAATTGTTGTGAAGAAGGCTTCAGGGCYCCCAAGAAAGTCCAGCAAGCGCCAGGACCGTCTCCTAAAGTTGATTCAGCTGCGGGATCGGGGCACCACCAGTACAGAGCTTGCTCAGGAATGGCAGCAGGCAGGTGTGAGTGCATCTGCACGCACAGTGAGGCYAAGACTTTTGGAGGATGGCCTGGTGTCAAGAAGGGCAGCAAAGAAGCCACTTCTCTCCAGGAAAAACATCAGGGACAGACTGATATTCTGCAAAGGGTACAGGGATTGGACTGCTGAGGACTGGGGTAAAGTCATTTTCTCTGATGAATCCCCTTTCCGATTGTTTGGGGAATCCGGAAAAAAGCTTGTTCGGAGAAGACAAGGTGAGTGCTACCATCAGTCCTGTGTCATGCCAACAGTAAAGCATCCTGAGACCATTAATGTGTGGGGTTGCTTCTCAGCCAAGGGAGTGGATTCACTCACAATTTTGCCTAAGAACACAGCCATGAATAAAGAATGGTACCAACACATCCTCCGAGAGCAACTTCTCCCAACCATCCAGGAACAGTTTGGTGATGAACAATGCCTTTTCCAGCATGATGGAGCACCTTGCCATGAGGCAAAAGTGATAACTAAGTGGCTCAGGGAACAAAACATCAATCTTTTGGGTCCATGGCCAGGAAACTCCCCAGACCTTAATCCCATTAAGAACTTGTGTTCAACCCTCAAGAGGCGGGTGGACAAACCAAAACCCACAAATTCTGACAAACTCCAAGCATTGATTATGCAAAAATGGGCTGCCATCAGTCAGGATGTAGTCCAGAAGTTAATTGACAGCATGCCAGGGCAGATTGCAGAGGTCTTGAAAAAGAAGGGTCAACACTGCATATATTTACTCTTTGCATCAACTTCATGTAATTGTCAATAAACCTTTTGACACTTATGAAATGCTTGTAATTATATTTCAGTATTCCATAGTAACATCTGACAAAAATATCTAAAGACACTGAAGCAGCAAACTTTGTGGAAATTAATATTTGTGTCCTTCTCAAAGCTTTTGGCCACGACTGTACAGTATAGCCACATGCTGTGATATCCATCATGTCCAAACATTACAGTTCTCTCTGATAGTTATCTTCCTGGGAATATTTTAGCAATAAGGCCTGAGAACTATCGTGTGAATAACTCCCGACTAAGGGCTGTTCTTAGGCCTGACGCAGAGCAGAGGGACGGGGAAACAGCCCTTAGGAGGTTGTTATTCAAGATAATTCCTGGGTTCGTGGCCCTTATTGCTTTTATAAAACGGTTGCCAGCGTATAACAAAAAAACAGATTTAATGGCATGTTTTCATTTTTTTATTTAGTAAATTTGTTTGATTTAATCCTTCCACCTTACGATATAGTCTGAGAAAAGCCAGTCGTTTGTTCTGGAATCCTGAAGTTGCAAGCCAGATGGGCTGGTCGTCCATTCTATTGGCATGGACGTTCTAAGCCACAGATGTCAAACTCATTCCACCGAGTGCCAAGTCTATGCGGGTTTTCGGTCCTCCCTTGTGCTTGATTGATGAATTAAGGTCACTAATTAGTAAGGAACTCCCCACACCTGGTTGTCTCGGGCTTAATTGAAAAGTTAAACCAAGAACCTGCAGACACAAGGCCCTCAATGGAATGAGTTTGACACCCCTGGCCAAAAAGGTTGCTATGAGACTAGCACTTTCTCCTTTGCTAGCCTAGCCAACTAAAGCAAACACACAATCACATCAAGCAGCTGAAATGACAGCAAGCTATGTGCATTTTTGTTTGTTTTACCTTTGTTTCTTTTGCCGTTTCTTTGGATATATTCATTATAACCAGAGAATCTGTCAGTCTCGTCACGTTCATATGCATGGCACGGATCGGAGAAGCAGACAGCAGGTTTTAGACAAACCCCAACTGTTGCAAACCAAATGCTAGACTAGTAGCACAGGGAACTATTGTAGACGTTTTTTCCCAGGGGAGATGAAGTGCATAAATTACCTGGCTAGGCTGTCGGACAGTGGATGCGCATGGATTCAAATGGAACTGTTAACAGGCATTATCAAATCAAACTTTATTTGTCACATGCGCCGACTACAACAAGTGTAGACCTTACCGTGAAATGCTTACTTACAAGCCCTTAGCCAACAGTGCAGTTCAAGAAGAGTTAAGGAAATATTTACCAAATAAACCAAGGTAAAAAAGAATAAAAAGTAATAAAATAACAATAACGAGGCTATATACATAGGGTACCGGTACAGAGTCAGTGTGCGGGGGTACAGGTTAGTTGAGGTAATTTGTACATGTAGGTAAGGTTGAGTCAATTCATTTAGTCAAGTCATTACCCGGGATTGTGGTTACTAACTCCTATCAACCAATCAGCATCCAAGATCCAAATAGCCTGTTTTATAGTTTGGAATTATTCCGGTAGAGGGATTCTGTGTGGGGTTCCGCAGTGAGGTTCTTTGTATTCCTACACCACAGTAGTGTAGGTTGTAGTTATGGCTATTAAGTAAGCCGTTAGCGTTCAATGACTCCTGATCATCCACCGGCTGGGTTGTCACTGCTGTGGCTTTGTATATCTGAATTCTGTCCCTGTCTGCTTCAGGAGGCATGCAATGACATTTAGATTTGGATTGATTTCCGTGAGGGTATGATGACAGCGATAATAATAACTGACACAATGATGCATATTAAAATGCTAATGAAGCTTTCCCAAAGATTGTCGCCATAGTCTCCATCTCAAGACCCTTTTCTTTATTACCCCTTTTTCCTTTTAATTAAAATGCCACCATCCCTCCCTCCACCTTCCTGGCCAATTCTCTGCCTTTTATGTGAGCAGTGCTGTTCTAGACGCTGTGGATGTTTATGGCTGGTTCTGTGTTTGCCAGATCACGGCCCTCTAATACAGCTCTGCAGGGTGCAGTGTTCCTGCCAGCCAGCCAGCCAGTTGGTTGCTCCCCAGACCTCAGTGTTTATGAACAGAGAGAATGTATTCTCCTTTACAGTCTTCACTAATGTGCAGTGCGGTTAGTCTCTCTGTGCTAATGAGTTGCTGTGGCCCTGGCAGCACAGCATGTCGGTTCAGAGATGCTGTTCTAAGGCAGATGAGAGGGTTGCTCCTGCTAGTTACATTGCTTCGGGTTATTGAGTCCTCGGTGTTTCTCGATATGCATACTACCGTGCTCCCCACACTCGTGCTCCACGTGCGTTCTCCAAGGAAGTTCTGTTGAGTATGGTCTTGTGAGGACAAGGGTGTGGAGGACACATAAAACATAACATTTAATAAACACTCTCACGCCCCGTACTGTATTACCTCACGCTGCATCTCCCCATTCACTGAACCTTCTTCCAGCCAGGACAATGGCAACAATATAGACGAAACAAGATGTACACCAAGCTAACGTTTTACTTCAGAATTATCAGCTAGATACACTGTATATGTGAATCGTTGTAATTTAGCTAGCCAGCTATCTAGTTAAACAGGCAGAAATGACCTAAAACGAATGTTATGCAAGGTACAGTAGATGTTTATTCTTCGTGGGTAGCTAGCTAGCAATTCTTCGTGGCTTGCCAGTTAGCCCTATTGACTTACTATGGACTTACACATTCACTGAACCTTCCGTTTTATTTGTATTTATTTATTTATTTAACCTTTATTTAACTAGGCAAGTCAGTGAAGAACAAACTCTTATTTACAATGATGGCCAAACCCGGGCGACGCTGGGCCAGTTGTGCTCCGCCCTATGGGACACCCAATCGCGGCCGGTGGTGAAACAGGCTGGATTCGAACCACAGTGTCTGTAGTGACACCTCTAGCACTGAGATGCAGTGTCTTAGACCGCTGCGCCACTTGGGAGCAGCGGTCTAGCCAGAACAATGGAAATAGAGACTAAACAAGATACACACAAAACAAAAGTTTTACTTCATAACTATCAGCTAGCTATATGTGAATCGTAATAATGTAGCTAACCAGATAGTATAACCAGCAAAAATGACCTAAAACCAATGTTATCCAATATAGATGTGAATTCTACATGGGTAGCTAGCTAACAATTCTTTGTGGCTATCTAGTTAGCTAACAGTAGTAGCTAGCCAGTTAGCTCTATTGACTTGCGGTCTACACACACTACAGTGGGTATGGTAGGCAGGTAACCATGCCAAAATTAACACAGCATGTATTTATTAAGGTATGAAGTAAAAATATTGAGAGGTGAATAGGCAACATTTATTATTATTTATTACTTATTTTTTCTCCCCAATTTCGTGATTACGATCTTGTCTCATCGCTGCAACTCCCCAACGAGCTCGGGAGAGGCGAAGGTCGAGTCATGCGTCCTCCTTAACATGACCCGCCAAGCCGCGCTTCTTAACACCCGCTCGCTAAACCCGGAAGCCAGCTGCACCAATGTGTCGGAAGACGCTGGGCCAATTGTGCATCGCCATATGGGACTCCCAGTCACGGCTGGTTGTGACACAGCCTGGGATTGAACCCGTGGCTGTCGTGATGCCGCAACACTGAGACGCGGTGCCTAAGACCGCTGCGCCACTCGGGAGGCCAATAGGCAACATTTCATTCAAAGTCAGAGTGTATTTTCTCTCACTTCAGCTAAAATATTGGCCACCATTGATTTCAAGAAAATGTGTGTAATTTTTTACGTAGTTGCGTCATATTTCTTTGCATACTTTCCGTTGAAGCTTGCATCGGTGCATGCTTCAAGATATGTACAAACGGAGCACGCATTCGAGAGTGCCCTCTGTGCTCCGTTTGGCATACTTTGATTTGGACTCGTACTCTGACCCTCCTGTGCTAGTATGTATTTTGAGAAACACCATGTGTGTTTGTTCGGATGGTACTTTGTGCTGGACTGGACTATAATTGTGTTTTTATGAGTTTTTCAGATAGGAGAGGCCAAGTAAGCCTTTTCTAAGGCCACAGCTCTGTTTCCCTGCTACTATATAGCCCTTTAATTGACTGTCCAGTGAGTCACAGGTATTTTACCTAGGAGGGAGACCCAGGAGTTATAGAGGAGATTATGGGAAAGTGAGAGGTCAGCATTTAGCTGACACGGTGCAATTCATGGGGCTCCTAGATATTTCCAAGGGAGCTTTTTGTAGGTGTTTAGGCTACATCCAGTCTGTCAGGTGTGTTCTAGTCCCCTTCCCACTCTAACCTCTAAAAGTGAGTACACGGCAACTCACTGTTTGTAATTACCTGGACTCCACTTAACTTAATGCTAACACAAAATTGCCCTGATTTCTTCCTAAGAAAGAGGGAGAACTGAGTGTGTGAGCCAGAGATAGAGCCATCTGCGTGATCTCTCCGTGCAATATGCAAATACTGTAAGTGTGGATTCTAATTAGCATACTAATGATATTCTGTTCTGAGCATTCTCCGTCCTCATAACCCATTCCACTTGTAATTTCTGTTGTCAAAACTAATAAAGAAATGAGCGACTCAACTGGAATGGAAGTAAAGGTCTACAGCCCGCCTTGAGAGAGAAGAGTGAACTTGAAAATGTACTAAGCTTGCTGATGTTTTGTTGGTGCATTTAATTCAGAGATGTGTGCCATTCATGTGGTAGTTAAGAAGTGATCTTGTGGCACAGATTATTTCATGGAGATTCTACCACTCAGGTGCAGTACGTGTTACTTTAACCCCCCCGTAAAGAGACTAGAGGCACAGTCAGTCAGTCCTCAATGCTCTCACCTGTCTAGCGTCATTCAATGCCCAGCTAATCTCTCCTTCGATACTCGGCTAAATAAATAAATAAATAGTTGATCACACTTGCTTCCTGAACCCATTCAGTTAGCTTCTTGTTTTTATCTCCTTAGTGGTCTGCCTATGTGCGTTTTAAAGATCCACTGCTCGCATTTGCTGCCTCTGCCCCTGTCCCCCCACCTCGCTCCTCTGTCCCTCCGCCTCCATAACCCAGGGAAAGAATTGAAGAGAAGCTCGCCCGTGGCTGCTCAAGTCTTCTGTTTTCCATTTGTCATACATTTCCAGCTTACAGGGGCATTATTTTGTTGAAGTATATAATAGAATACTTTAGCTCTTTCCGAGTGGCACCATTTGTCATGGGACTCTGTTGCTGTGCCAGTCTCGCTTCTATTTCTCCTCTTCTGTTTCTTGTTGAATCCACACCCTGAGTAAAAAAAGAAGCAGCAACGGGCTGTTATCATCCTCCGATATCTTCATGGCCTGAAACTGTTTGTTCCATAAATTCATTGCGTTTGTCACAGTTTGCTTCTACAATGGATATTGCAGCAGCCCAGGACAGAAAAGGCTCTTGGTGATGATGGGGTGATCAGGGACAATAGGAAATGGCGAAAACTGTCCCTGGCAGTGTCCTCAGTGTTAGGCTATTTCCATGGCTACACAAGGAGGGGAAGAGGTGTAGGCGATACTAGAGAACGTTGTAAAGTGATGAATCCACTCCGAACCTGTGAAATTAGCCATACGTGGACCCCCTGCCAACAGCCCTGTTTTTAATCTAGGTTACCGCGGTGTCTTCAGCACTGGTTATAGTTAGCTGTTAGAAACCCCTATTAGTTTGAGGTTCAAGGCATGAACAATAGGCCCTAGTTGTTTTTGATCATCCTCTTTTATGTAGCAGGATTTATTAAATCCTTACTTTGCTTTTCTGACTGGTTTGTGTTGATACTGTGGAGGAATCTGTAGAATGCCTATCCCTTGGCGTCTGCTGTTAGTAACTCCGCTCTGTCATTTCAGTAGTGTGTAAAGAAATGACCTTGGGTGGATACTGACGGGAAGCTTAGTGGAGCGCTGAGATGAGACGCTCCCTGTAATGACCGGTTTGCCTCAACCCAGTATCCGGATGCGGCCAAACGCCTTCGGAAGCTGCTCAGTATTCAGGAGGAGGAGATCCAGTCTGTCTACGTGTGAGGAGCAGAGCAGACACGTGCCCCTCTCCCCGGGCACAATGGCATCTCCATTTACTTCAACAACCTGCTGCCATCCTGTCCCTCCACCGGCCCTAGGAACAGTGGGATGTGCTGAGGATGAATGAACAGGGCCTGTCTCAAACCTCACCATTTTTGCCGTGTCTTAACATCATCAACATCAAGGCTTGTCATAACCATCACTGCCTCTGTATTCAGGGACTGACTTCGAAGTGACATCCGCCTCCGCATATCGTACCGCAGGGGAAAATGAGAGAGGGGGCGACTAAAAGAAATGCTTTGTTATATCGGGCTTTAGAATTTCAAGAGAGCGCATAAGACGCTGAGGATGAATCGCTGAGTTAAGGGAATCAATCATGTGATTGGGTAGCTCAGGTCTCTGGATGTCTCTGAGTGACACCAGCTGGACTACGTAATCACACAAGTGTTTGTTACATTAAAAAAATCTTGGTTGACCGAGAGTGGTCCTGTTCTTTTGACCAATCGATCGGTCGAAATGTTTAACCTTATTTTTCCATATATAGACAGGCACACCCTATGTGTTTTAATAAAATCAACTACATATGCACTGAGCGTGTCTGATGCTTTAAGCACACTGTTTGGTTAAATTATTAAGACACACAGATGAGTCAAAGACCCCGGTGGTCACACTGGGCTAAAAAAAAAAAATGACAGCGAGTGCCTGTGTGACTGGCGCACATTGCCTCGCTCTCCTCCCTACTGCAGCGAAAGGTACCACCGCACAGCAAGTGTTTATTGTGCTGTCCGTGCTGAAGCTGCAACATTTCAGCCATTTGTTTCTTTCTTGTTTCTGACTGAAAAATACTGTTTCCCAAATCCCTATTTTGTTTAGGAGAAACTTTCCCTATTCCCTAAATATTTGCTTTCTTAACTTGAAATTAGATTTGATTTGAAACATGTGACCATAATCACCTCAATATATTGGTTATAACAAACACGTGACAGCAAAATGGATGCGGAAAAAATAAACTCAAACCGGTTCGTTTACTGGTTGAGGAAAAGTGGAAGTCAGATCTGTGGAAGACATGTTACTTAGTTGTGGAAAATCCTGGAGATGAAGAAAGAGGAGGGTATTGGAGCAAGCGTTACGTGAGTATTATGTGTGCCAAACAGTTGCTATTACATAACAAAATGTTGGGATCATTTGGAACAGTAAACAACACTAAATGAATATGTCTGTTCTCATGAAAAATAATAAATATGGAGCCTTTATTACAGCAGACTAAAAACAGCTGCATGCATTTGTGAATTGCAGTTTATTTATTGTTTAGGCATCTTATTCAAAGCTCCCCATGATATTTAATTATGCTTGATTGCATTTCAATTCCTGAATGTCTCCTACGGTGTGTGATGATGACATGAACAAATGAATGATTGATTGATACAGTAGCCTATATAACTATTGAAATATACTGTAGGCTTAAGTAAGTTACACGAATGGTTCTCACGAATCGGCAAGCAATTAAACAAACACTCAAACAGGCAACAAAGGCCAGCTCGGTCTTATTTCTGTGTATATATGTATGTGTGTGTATATATATGATTTGTAAAGCCAGGCACATTTAACAGTTAGGCTATTTATTATAGACCTAATTAAGTTGGGGTTTCCTCTCTCCTCAATTTTATTAGACAATTAGTCTTGGGCTGTTTCCTCGTCTCTGCTGCTGCCTCCGCTGCATTGTTCTCAATCCAATTCTACAGCGCACTAAAGAATGTTTCAGAGCCGTTGACAACGACCGTATCCAACGCGGGAGAAAGTGCATTTGTTATAAAATAATATTAAATGTATTAGTGTTGCAACATTATTTTTTACATAATATAACCATATACAATGTCAGTATCACATGTCTTAGAGCGATGGACTGTTCCATCCCCGTGGCCTCCGCAATGGATTAGTCCACTGAGACAGTCGCGAATCAGACTGGTGTCTTGTGCACCATTAAAAAAAAATACAAATGAATTGCGACTGCTCGACTAAAGAAATCTTGGTCGACCAACAGCTTATGGACCGAAACAATTGACCAGTCGACTAAATGGGGTCAGCCCTAGTTACAGTGCATTCGGAAAGTATTCAGACCCTTCCCCTTTTCCACATTTAGTTACAGTTGAAGTCGGAAGTTTACCTACACTTAGGTTGGAGTCATTAAAACTAGTTTCTCAACCACTCCAAAAAGTTATTGTTAACAAACTATAGTTTTGGCAAGTCGGTTAGGACATCTACTTTGTGCATGACACCAGTAATCTTCCCAACAATTGTTTACAGACAGATTATTTCACTTATAATTCACTTATAATCCACAATTCCAGTGGGTCAAAAGTTTACATATACACTAAGTTGACTGCCTTTAAAAACAGCTTGGAAAATTCCAGAAAATGATGTCATGGCTTTAGAAGCTTCTGATAGGCTAATTGACATAATTTGAGTAAATTGGAGGTGTAGCTGTGGATGTATTTCAAGGCCTACCTTCAAACTCAGTGCCTCTTTGCTTGACATCATGGGAAAATCAAAAGAAATCATCCAAGACCTCAAAGAAAATGGTAGACCTCCACAAGTCTGGTTCATCCTTGGGAGCAATTTCCAAACACCTGAAGGTACCACGTTCATCTGTACAAACAATAGTATGCAAGTATAAACACCATGGGACCACGCAGCCGTCATACCGCTCAGGAAGGAGACGCGTTCTGTCTCCTAGAGATGAACGTACTTTGGTGCGAAAAGTGCAAATCAATCCCAGAACAACAGCAAAGGACCTTGTGAATATGCTGGAGGAAACAGGTACATAAGTATATATATCCACAGTAAAACGAGTCCTATATCGACATAACCTGAAAGGCCGCTCAGCAAGGAAGAAGCCACTGCTCCAAAACCGCCATAAAAAAGCCAGACTACGGTTTGCATCTGCACATGGAGACAAAGATTGTCCTTTTTGGAGAAATGTCCTATGGTCTGATGAAAGAAAAATAAAACTGTTTGGCCATAATGACCATCGTCATGTTTGGAGGAAAAAGGGGGAGGCTTGCAAGCCGAAGAACACCATCCCAACCGTGAAGCACGGGGATGGCAGTATCATGTTGTGGGGGTGCATTGCTGCAGGAGGGACTGGTGCACTTCACGAATTAGATGGCATCATAAGGGAGGAAAATGTATATGGATATATTAAAGCAACATCTCAAGACATCAGTCAGGAAGTTAAAGAGGAACATGACAGCCCACTTGGAGTTTGCTAAAAAGGCACCTAAAGGACTCTAACCATGAGAAACAAGATTCTCTGGTCTGATTGAACTGTTTGGCCTGAATGCCAAGCGTCACATCTGGGGGAATCCTGGCACCATCCCTACAGTGAAGCATGGTGGTGGAAGCATCATGCTGTGGGGATGTTTTTTGCCAGCAGGGACTGGGATACTAGTCAGGATCGAGGCAAAGATGAACGGAGCAAAGTACAGAGAGATTCCTTTAGGTGCCTTTTTAGCAAACTCCAAGCGGGCTGTCATGTGTCTTTTACTGAGGAGTGGCTTCCGTCTGGCCACTCTACCATAAAGGCCTGATTGTTGAGATGGCAGAACCTTCCAGAAGGACAGCCATCTCCACAGAGGAACTCTACAGCTCTGTTAGAGTGACCATCGGGGTCTTGGTCACCTCCCTGACCAAGGCCCTTCTCCCCCGATTGCTCAGTTTGGCCAGGCTGCCAGCTCTAGGAAGATTCCTGGTGTTTCCAAACTTCTTCCACTTTAGAATGATGGTGGCCACTGTGTTCTTGGGGACCTTCAATGCTGCAGAAATGTTTTGGTATCCTTCCCCAGATCTGTGCCTCGTCACAAACCTCTACGGACAATTCCTTCGACCTCATGGCTTGGTTTTTGCTCTGAAAAGCTGTGTGCTTTTCCAAATAATCTCCAGTCAATTGAATTTACCACAGATGGACTCCAATCAAGTTGTAGAAACATCTCAAGAATGATCAATGGGAACAGGATACACCTGAGCTTAACTTCGAGTCTCATAGCAAAGGGTCTGAATACTTATGTAAATAATGTCTTTTTTTAAAGTTTTAATACATTCACTAACATTTCTAAAAACCTGTTCACTTTGTCACAATGGGTATTGTGTGTAGATTGCTGAGGATTTTTATTTATTTAATCAATTTTAGAATGAGGCTGTAACAAAATGTGGATAAAGATAAGGGGTCTGAAAACTTATTGAAGGCACAATACATTAGTGTTCTCTCACAGAGCTGATTCTGTCTAGCCTAATCCGTTAACCATCTGGTTCACACCGTCCTATAAGAGATGTTTGTGAGGTGATAATTTCTCTGATGGCACTTATGCTTCATCCTTTAATAGTCATGATTAGCTGGTGATTGCCTGTGTAATTAAGGGTAATTCCTGGGCGTAGGGAATCCCACCTCTTCACCCATTAGCCTATGCTGTAACCAGTGCCTGGTGTTACACTGGTCCACATTTAACCAGAAGAGAGAAACCAGTCTCAGGTCTTTGGTCCTCCACATTCTGCAGAACAAGTTGTGTCATAGACCAAAGGTATGATTAGCATCCAGTAGATTAGTCTGGATGGCCTTAGTCTGCAGTAGAAGATCCAGCCAGGAAGGGGTTAATGCTGTCAACACTCCTCGCATAAGTGTTCTGCTACTTGCTCTGTCAGGCCAAGATGGGTAGGTAAGCTCCATTGTGTTGACCCAGTCTGCTGTAGCGAGGCTCCGGTATTACTAGTCAAAGCTCATCTGTGCTTCCTTGTCCTGGATATGGAGGCCCAAGTACATTTCCTGAGCCGCCCACGCATTAAAGGTTTTACTCCGAGAGCCTTCGGGGGAGAGAGCAGAGAAGTCCAAAACACTGCTGGGTCATAGAGAGGGGTCATGGAGAGGAAGATCACGTCATTACCTCCCCCTCTGAGAGGACTGATAGCCAGCCAGGTTCAATGATCATACGTGCAAATGTGCATTGTGCAATGTGACGAATACTGATGGAAGTCAAGCTTGTGGCTGGATGTTGACAGCTGTTTTCCCTTGTGGTGAACTGAAAGAGCAGCCGACGTCCCAAATGCATGACGATCATCAGCTCATGCAGATTGGAATGCCCACTTCTGAATCTGTCGCCGGTTTTACCGTCAAATGTGACAACCACCATCAATACCTGTGGAGGGAGTAGGAATATGAAACACTGGCCAGGTATTTATACTGCTGCGTGTGATTCACATCAAAGCTGACAGGAGTCGGTATGTGTGCCACTTAACTCAGTCTGCAATGAAGCAACTCTTCAAAAGCATCATTTGAAAAGGCGTCTCTAACACCAGCCGCCCTCTTTACGCTATCCTGCCTCCAACAGAAGCTTTCATTTGGAAGTTTGTAGTAACAGTGTGTGTGTGGTGTGTACGAGAGAGAGGTGTGTGATTGTGTGTGTGCGAGAGAGAATCCGTGGGTGGGTCTGAAGATGATGGAGAGCTCAGGAGTGCAGGACGTTATTAACGCGGCACGGCTCGATGCGGCAGCTCGCTGGAGAGCATTATCAAAATGCCTTCTGAAAAACCAATCACTTACTCCACCACACATGTGCAGCACAGCCATCAGAATCCCACCTCGATTGTTTCACTGACCTTTCTGGTTTCTCCTCTCTTTTTCTCCTTTCTCCTTTTGATGTATTCCTCATTCGTACTAGTTCTGTGAGCGAGGGCTCTACAGTGCTACAATTTTGGGCCCATATGCTCCTAAATATTTTACTGTGCTACCTGGAATTTTAATTTAGGAGCACCGGTGCCCCTAGGAACATATTTCAGCATAGAATCCTGAGTGTGGTACAGAGAGGGTATGTTGCGGTATGTGCTGCAGGACCTCACTGAGACAGGGTCCTTAATATAGAGTGTTTTGACTTGTTTGAACCATCTGCGAAAGCAGCCCGGCAGGCAGATGTAGTGGTGTTTTTTGGTTGTGGTTCATGGCATAGATATTGAGTTGGTAACACCACTACTGAACAAATTCCTTCATCTTTATTTCACTGAGCTGCTTCTTTCTAGTCACATAGTTTCCAATTAGCGCACTCTGTACCAGGGGAGGACTGTACCCTTCTCAGTTCTCTCTGTGTAGGCTACTGTGTAGAGGCTTGACTGTTAGCCTCTCGTTGTACACACACACACGTTATTCCATTAAGATTATATCAGAACTACTGGCAGAATGTCCACCTACACTCTGCTATCATGTTGGCAGGGGTAATATTTTATATTTACTTGACGATATCTCCTGGCTTGAACGTAAAAATGATCTATTGCTGGTGTGAGTGCTAGGATTGGACTGGGAATAGAGTCTGCGGCAAATGCTGGAAGAGTGTTTCTTTTCAACCCAATAAACACTAGCAGCTTTTGTGAGTTTGCTACTCAGGGATTCTGAGCTTCTTTTGAGGCTCGTGTGGTTTAGATCGTTCACCGTTATCGTGCCGCAGCCGCCTCTAGGTTCGAAAGATCAGTTGTTAGGCAAGGCGTATGTGATTTCTAAAATGTTCTCGGTCCATGTTTTGACCGTATATAAATGTAGGCCGCCTGCTCGGCTGTCCTTCCTGACTGTGTGTTTTGTCTGAGTCTAGCTGTAATGGGAATAGAAGGTGGCAGTGAAGTACCACCCACGCGCGTGCCACAGCTAACTACAACATCAAAGACCTAACGATTAGGGAGTCGCTCTGTATCCCTCATCAAAGACCTAACGATTAGGGAGTCGCTCTGTAGCCCTCATCAAAGACCTAAACGATTAGGGAGTCCGCTTTGTAAGCCCTCATCAAAGACCTAACGATTAGGGAGTCGCTCTGTAGCCCTCATTCAAAGACCTAACGATTTAGGAGTCGCTCTGGTAGCCCTCATCAAAGACCTAACGATTAGGGAGTCGCTCGTTGTAGCCCTCATCAAAGACCTAACGATTAGGGAGTCGCTGCTGTAGCCCTCATCAAAGACCTAACGATTAGGGAGTCGCTCTGTAGCCCTCATCAAAGACCTAACGATTAGGGAGTCGCTCTGTAGCCCTCATCAAAGAACCTAACGATTTAGGGAGTCGCTCTGTAGCCCTCATCAAAGACCTAACGATTAGGGAGTCGCTCTGGTATCCCTCATCAAAAGACCTAACGATTAGGGAGTCGCTCTGTATCCCTCAATCAAAGAACCTAACGATTAGGGAGTCGCTCTGTACCCTCATCAAAGACCTAACGATTAGGAGTCGCTCTGTATCCTCATCAAAACCTAACGATTAGGGAGTCGCTCTGTAGCCCTCATCAAAAGACCTAACGAGAGGAGTCGCTCTGTAGCCTCATCAAAGACCTAACGATAGGGAGTCGCTCTGTAGCCCTCATCAAAGACCTAACGATTAGGGAGTCGCTCTGTAGCCCTCATCAAAGACCTAACGATTAGGGAGTCGCTCTGTATCCCTCATCAAAGACCTAACGATTAGGGAGTCGCTCTGTAGCCCTCATCAAAGACCTAACGATTAGGGGTCGCTCTGTACCCTCATCAAAGACCTACGTTAGGGAGTCGCTCTGTAGCCCTCATCAAAGACCTAACGATTAGGGAGTCGCTCTGTAGACCCTCATCAAAGACCTAACGATTAGGGAGTCGCTCTGCCCTCATCAAAGACCTAACGATTAGGAGTCGCTCTGTAGCCCTCATCAAAGACCTAACGATTAGGGAGTCGCTCTGTAGCCCTCATTCAAAGACCTAACGATTAGGGAGTCGCCTGTATCCCTCATCAAAGACCTAACGATTAGGGAGTCGCTCTGTAGCCCTCATCAAAGACCTAACGATTAGGGAGTCGCTCTGTAGCCCTCATCAAAGACCTAACGATTAGGGAGTCGCTCTGTAGCCCTCATCAAAACCTAACGATAGGGAGTCGCTCTGTAGCCCTCATCAAAGACTAACGATTAGGGAGTCGCTCTGTACCCTCATCAAAGACCTAACGATTAGGGAGTCGCTCTGTAGCCCTCATCAAAGACCTAACGATTAGGGAGTCGCTCTGTAGCCCTCATCAAAGACCTAACGATTAGGGAGTCGCTCTGTATCCCTCATCAAAGACCTAACGATTAGGAGTCGCTCTGTAGCCCTCATCAAAGACCTAACGATTAGGAGTCGCTCTGTAGCCCTATCAAAACCTAACGATTAGGGAGTCGCTCTGTACCCTCATCAAAGACCTAACGATAGGAGTCGCCTGTAGCCCTCATCAAAGACCTAACGATTAGGGAGTCGCTCTGTAGCCTCATCAAAGACCTAACGATTAGGAGTCGCTCTGTACCCTCATCAAAGACCTAACGATTAGGGAGTCGCTCTGTAGCCCTCATCAAAGACCTACGATTAGGGAGTCGCTCTGTAGCCCTCATCAAAGACCTAACGATTAGGGAGTCGCTCTGTAGCCCTCATCAAAGACCTAACGATTAGGGAGTGTCGCTCTGTAGCCCTCATCAAAGACCTAACGATTAGGGAGTCCTCTGTAGCCTCATCAAAGACCAACGATTAGGGAGTCGCTCTGTAGCCCTCATCAAAGACCTAACGATTAGGGAGTCGCTCTGTAGCCCTCATCAAAGACCTAACGATTAGGAGTCGCTCTGTAGCCCTCATCAAAGACCTAACGATTAGGGAGTCGCTCTGTAGCCCTCATCAAAGACCTAACGATTTAGGAGTCGCTCTGTAGCCCTCATCAAAGACCTAACGATTAGGGAGAGTCGCTCTGTAGCCCTCATCAAAGACCTAACGATTAGGGAGGTCGCTCTGTAGCCCTCATCAAAGACCTAACGATTAGGGAGTCGCTCTGTAGCCCTCATCAAAGACCTAACGATTAGGGAGTCGCTCTGTAGCCCTCATCAAAGACGCTTGTTAAGATGTTCATCATGTTTCTGGATGAAAGCAGCATGCTAAGACAGCTCCCAATTTTGGTGTGTGAAAGACTACCCTCTCTCTGTACTATGGGAAAACAGACTGTTTAAATATGTGCTTAATATTAAGTACATTTTCTGAACATTTGTCAACTATCGGCTCATGAAAGGGGCACCCAATAGAAATAGCCTGCTGTAAGGTTTCAAGAACATACCTGCACGGGGGTGGTGTTTGTGTTTACGTAGTCACTAGCCTGGAATATATGGAGGTCAGAAGGACACATTAACAGAGGTGTGCATGTAGTGTGCTTTATGTCTAGAGGATGGGCAGGGCACCCATCCCCCTGGACCTGGGCTGTGTTATGCATCATTACCACAGAGTGGCTGGGGATAGGGGCTGGGGCAGGGCCGTATATCTCCCCCAGCAGTTAGCCGTCAGCAGGGCAGAGGAGGGGAGTGGAGAGGCCTAATGTATTATCGATCCAGGGAAAGAGTGGGCTATCCTCCGCTCTCTGTTTGGCCAACATTTGTGTTCGCCTGCCTCCCCTTGGACCGGGCTGTCTACTCTACCGTATCCCCTGGAACAGGACATGAAGACAAAGTCACCCTCCCTCCCTCCCTGGCTGGTGGTGTGTCTCTCTCTCCCTCGCCAGGGTTAAGCCTGTCGATGCATGATTATCTCAGTGGAGAGAGAGGTTCTCTGTAAGTTGGTTCGCTCAGGAAAGCGCAGTGCCTCGGCCAAACCTCACACTGTACCAATTTTATGGTAGTTATAGCATGCACTGCCTCCATGGCAACAGCTGACAGCTAGCAGTCACTGTTGGCATGGTTACAGGTTACAATTCTGTGAAGAGAGAGAGAGAAGGCTAAGGAAATAGGAGAAAAAATGGGACAAAGGAATGGAGCTGATGAAAGTAATGGCAAAGGAAGGAATCAGAGCTTTGCGACATACTCCCACCCCTCCCACCCCTGGCGCTCTCCTGCTGCTACTCTCTATATGCTCCGGTTGCCTGGCACTCTGCTTTTAGATTTTAAAAACACAACGTATTTTATTAAATTTTACCTTAGTGCCGATTTCATAAAGTACCGACTGGATATCCAGCTAAGTTTGGAAGTCTGCTATGTCCCTGTTTAGTCTAATGGAATAGTGTGTCATACAATCTCTGGTGTAAGTGAAGACTGAATATACACTGAGTGTGCAAAACATTCAGAACACTTTCCTTATATTGAGTTGCACTCAGAAGAGCCTTAATTGGTCAGGGAATGGACTCTACAAGCAGTAGCGGTGTGTGGGTAAAATCACCAAAAATAAGCCAAATTACACCTTGTGTAGTGATGATTGCCTTGTTTGCTCTATAATGTTAGTTCATATCCTTGCAACCTCTGTCCGGTGAAGTCCACGACGCATATTGCATGTAACACACCGTTACGTGACCTACAGAATGGTCAAGCAAGTTAATGTTTCCAATATTTTCAGACCACGAAAGAACTATTGATTTAGATCCACAGAGAGTTGCCGCAAAGAAAACAGGAGCTGCCTCCACTATTCCAGCACCATTTAAACTTCAACATTTCAACATCATCAAATCACCTACGCTTAGTCTAATACAGTGACAACTAAACATACCAAAAAGTCCAATCAACGTAAGCTAAATATGATGTGGCTGACCATGGTTCTGATTTGTGCGTGCGTTCGTGCAAGTAAAATAAACATGTTGACTCCCCCTACTTGTAGAGAAACGCCAATGCCATCCTCTCTTTCATGTTGACGAAACGGTCTATGACTGTCATACAGTACACACTTTTATTTGTTGTTCTAGGCTACCTGGCAAAATTCTTGCTCGCTAGCCTAACTTCCTTTCATGGGCAACGTTAGCTAGTTAATATTAACCTTCTACTTCTAGCTACATATTGAACTTCCATCCTCTCAGACCAGGGGCACAATGGATGAATTTATGGTTGGATCAGAATTGCCATTGTAATCGTTGGCCAGTTTGGAGAATTAAGTAAAACCAGAAGTCCAAATCCTTATCTCCATCCATGGCTAATTTAGGAAAGGGAAGATTTTAGATAGCTACCTAGCCACTGGAGGACAACAACACAACGAGATGCATCAATTCAAGTTATTTCTGTCAATGACGTATTTCTCTTGATGTGATAGGAGTGAAGCCAAATCCAAACTGGCTTCCCTTGTCACTTGCGCTCACTCAGTTTACATCAATGCAGATTGGATATTATTTTATACTTTTTTTTATCAAGGGAGGCCAAATACTCGCTGACTTCGGCAACAATGTCATAGTCTTTATGACCAGACAGCATCAGATAGATGGCCTACACATACAGAGACAGAGTGGAGCTGTTTCGCTCGCCCCGGTTACTTTCTCCGGTGAGAAACATTCAGCCTCTTGCAAATCGAAGGAAAATTATGAAATACAAAGGCTTAAGATGAATTCTAATTTATTTTGTTTCTTAGAATTTTTGGGGGTTATCGATGTAAGCTCATAATCGAGTAAGCGTACACCGATTTAAAACACCTGGTTTTCTGAGCAATCTTTCAAATTTAGGACACGTTAACCCCTTAATCAGTCTTATAGCAGTGTATTTCGCACGAGCAGCTTCCTTTTGTCCGAGTGAAATGAGTTCAGAAAAACTGAAAGTATGCATCATATAAATAGTTTTCACATACAAACTGTATATGTCCGAACTCAGAATCAAATATGCGTCATAAAAATAACATGGTCGCTGTGGTAGAACGTTTATGTTGATTGCCGATTTTCTCCATTTCAGAGTCCCGTCACGTAAATTGATTTGATATGTGTCCATTTAAAAAAGATTATTAGGGAAATCGTTCTTCTTGCAAAGCATGTATACGTTTAAATCAAACTATTATATCAATCTGATTATTCACAATTGTATTATTGTGTGTATGTATCCATACTCATTGTGTATTGGAGATGAAGAGGGCTACATTAACTGCCAGGTAACAGTTCAAAGAACATTGCAATATAGTACACACAGACATGTACTCTAACACTCCACCCTCCTGAACCTGCTCTCTTCCTCCCCCTCTCTCTCCCTCTATCTGACTCACTACAGTACACATCTCCAAGGGCTGGGAGACAATAGGTTAATCCTGCCACATCCGTTTTCACTCACTCGCTCGCTCTCTCTCTCTCATATTCTCTCCGACAAGCAGCTCAGCTTTGCCTTGCCCTCTCCAGGTCCACCGGGAAATGAAACAGTGCTTTATTCCATCACAGATGTTCCCTTACAAATACTTAAGATTTGGTTAGAAGATGAAAACCCTCCGTTTTCACGTCGGGCCTCCGAGACAATTCCTCTATCTGTATGACTTCAGTACGTCATGTTCCAAATCCAAACTGTCGTTTGATTTCATATCCGCGGGGACAGTACGTTATTAGAGGTGGAGACAGGGTAGTGAGTTGTGTAGTAGTTGACTAGACTGTCTGGAAGGTCATGATGACTCTCGAAAGGGGAGGCCGGATTGTAATAATTTCCAGTCAGTTGTTTAACAGTGAACAGCTTTGTGTCTGAAAGCTGGAACAGTACCCGGTCTTGTCAATGAGCCATGTAAGCGATTGCAGAGGGGGAGAGAGCGGAAGCAGTACTTAGTTATTTTTAACAACAGGGTTTGTTATTGTGTCCTTAAGTGTTTTTGTTTTTTGTTTTTTTTAGAGCTGCAGTGTTTGATTGTGTACTGTGGGATGCTCTAGCTATCAGTAGACTGACTCGCCCTCCTCCCTACCTCCCCCTCTCCCCTCATCCCCGCCCCTCCGGGTTGACAGATTGACGGGCGGAGCCTAAGCGATTGAGCCCAACCTCGGCTACAACTGTCGCCATGGTGATGCAGCCCTGTGATGAATTGAATTTGCAATATTCCTGGGTTAGACACAGCCTAATAAAAACAGACTGGCAGACAAGGGAAAACTGTTAATGAAAAAATGCAGTGAAAGAAAGCTCTTTGTCAGCATGGTGTGTGTGAATCATATCAACATGTTAGAAAATAGTGGCATGTAACTGGGATAAATAGCCTAGTCTTATCATTGGTCTAGCCAGTGGTATGGGATGCATATAAAATACAGAAACAAAACATTTCCTTTTGTGGGTATTTTGGTATTTATTTTGTGGTTTGCTTTATGTCGGGCATATACGGTGCATTCGGAAAGCATTCAGACCCCTTGACCTTTTCCACATTTTGTTACTTTGCTGCCTTATTCAAAAATGAATTGCATTGTTCTCTCCCTCTGATCAATCTACACACGCTATCCCATATTAACGACAGGTTTTTACAAATTCAAAACAGACAAAAAAAATACCTTATTTACATACGTATTCAGACCCTTTGCTATGAGACTCGATAATTGAGCTCAGGTGCATCCTGTTTCCATTGATCATCCTTGAGATGTTTCTACAACTTGATTGGAGTCCACCTGTGGTAAATTCAGTTGATTGGACATTATTTGGAAAGGCACACACCTGTCTATATAAGATCCCACAGTTGACAGTGCATGTCAGAGCAAAAACCAAGCCATGAGGTGGAAGGAATTGTCTGTAGAGCTCCGAGAGGATTGTGTGGAGGCACAGATCTGGGGATGGGTTCCAAAACATTTCTGCAGCATTGAAGGTCCCCAAGAAAAGTGGCCTCCATCATTCTTAAATGGAAGTAGTTTGGAATCACCAAGACTCTTCTTAAAGCTGGCTGCCTGGGAAAACTGAGCAATCGGGGGAGAAGGGCCTAGGTTAGGAAGGTGACCAAGAACCCGATGGTCACTCTGACAAAGCTCCAGAGTTCCTCTGTGGAGATGGGAGAACCTTCCAGAAGGACAACCATCTCTGCAGCACTCCACCAATCAGGCCTTTATGGTAGAGTGGTCAGACGGAAGCCACTCCTCATTAAAAGGCATATGACAGCCCGCTTGGAGTTTGCCAAAAGGCACCTAAAGCATTCTGATCATGACAAACAAGATTCTCTGGTCTGATGAAACCATGATTGAACTCCTTGGCCTGAATGCCAAGCGTCCCTACAGCGAGGCATGGTGGTGGCAGCATCATGCTGTGGGGATGTTTTTCAGCGGCAGAGACTGGGAGACTAGTTAGGATTGAGGGAAAGATGAACGGAGCAAAGTACATAGAGATCCTTGATGAAAACCTGCTCCAGAGCGCTCAGGACCTCAGACTGGGGCGAAGGTTCCCCTTCCAACAGGACAACAGCCCTAAGCACACAGCCAAGACAACGCAGGAGTGGCTTCGGGGCAAGTCTCTGAATGTCCTTGAGTGGATCAGCCAGAGCCCGGACTTGAACCCGATCGAACATCTCTGGAGAGACCTGAAAATAGCTGTGCAGCAACACTCCCCATCCAACCTGACAGAGCTTGAGAGGATCTGCAGAGAAGAATGGGAGAAACTCTTCAAATACAGGTGTGCCAAGCTTGTAGCGTCATACTCAAGAACACTCAAAGATGTAATCGCTGCCAAAGGTGCTTCAACAAAGATCCCGAGTAAACGGTCTGAATACTTATGTAAATGTGATATTTCATATTTTTTACACGTGCTAATATTTAGAAATGCCTGTTTTTGTTTTGTCATTTTGGGGTATTGTGTGTCAATTTATGAGGGATAAAAAAAAAAATAATAATTTTTAGAATACGGCTGTAACGTAACGTAATGTGGAAAAAGTCAAAGGGTCTGTATGCTTTCCAAATGCACTGTATAGTGGTTTATTTTTTCACTGTAAAATAAGCAATCAAGACGTGCATGGTACTGGTTTCTCCTGAGGCGCTTGTTCTGAAGTCTTACAATGGCTTTTTTGGTTCTATAGCAGTCTTGTATTGAGACCCACAGTATGACTGTAAGTCGCTTTGGATAAAAGTGTCTTCTAAATAGCATAGAAATAAATACATATGACTCACAGCTGTCACGTTGAAGAGAGAGGCCCAGTGTTGCATCCTGTCCTAAATAACACACAACAGCTCTGCTCTGCCATGTTTTGGCTGAATCATCATCCCAGTCCTGCTCATGTAGCGTTATCTATCTGGGGGTGGAACAGAACCGGGCTGACTGGTGCCCCTGACGCCAGGCCCAACCCTTCCTGTGGCCAGATGGGCCGAACCAAGGAGGATAGAGAAGACAGGATGATGAACAACCCTGTCGCCTCCCTCCAGATTCTGTTCAAATGTCCTGTAAATGTTATGGTTGCTAATGCCTGTCTCCTGCACCTCCCACCCGACCAACTGTCCCTGAAAGTTCTAGTGCAGTCACGCGGTTCTCCACAACTTGTTCAAAGAATAATAAACACGTAGGCCTAGTTAACAGCTGAAAATACAGGGAGGAATCAAATGGGTTCTACGGAACTTCTACTAGCTTGGAATACCAACCATGATGCTTTTATATCATTTTTTGTGTTTTCTGTTTTTGTTTTCCTTTTTTTTCTGTTTTATTTGTGATTCTGCCGACATTGTCTATCAGTCAACAACCCAAAAAATGCTGGTAAGTTATTTTCAAACAGCTGTAAGATGATGCACTCCTTTTTGATTTCTGTTTGGGGTTCTTGGGTTATGGTTTTATCAGTTAAGATGCCTCTTGACTCCTTGTGCACATTTTGGAACCTTGGCCTTTTTGTTGGTCATATTTCATCCACCCACCAATGCTCCTGCTGTGTCCTGGGTTAAGGTTATGATTTGGGGTGGAGGTGAGTTTGGGACAGGATAAAGAACCCTGGGATACGAACCTTCTCTAAGAGGTGTTCCTGATTCCACCGTATTGCCTGCTAATTACTGGGAGCCAACATACTTCCCCTCCCCTGTCTGCACCTGCTACTGTAATGCCTTACTGTGACACCCTGCCATCCCATAGCTTGAGTCACACATTTTAATATTGTTCTTGACTCGGTTTGTTGTCTACTTTGCTGTTGTTTTCATAATGTGCACGTGACGAAAGCTTGTTTCTTGCATTTTGGTAATATTGTCAAGACTAAATATGAGTTGTAAATGATCTATGGGTAGACAGTTTACACAGTTCCTTAATTGTGTAATCAGTGGAATGCAGGAAACAATGACAAATTGTCAGTATTTGTTGTTGTGCACGCCTCATTGGCACATTTTCTCTTTATTTGGTTCACTATTCTCCAGTCACATACTTGTTCCTCACCTACAAAGTATTTTATGAAGGGGGATCTCTTTTTCCTGCTTTCTGTTTATTCACTGTCTGGTTGTTACCATTTATTTTGTCTCTGATACCGACTCAATGCACGGGCGCTAGGCTGACTCCTGTCTCTGTGAATGACATTGATGCTACGCTGCTCATCTCTTTGTTCTGTTGATAGAATGACCTTGATGCTTCCTTTTCTTTTGAGTTCCTCCTTCAGTTTGCTGTTTTGTCTGTGTTGTCTTGTCACTGCCTCTTCACAACAAACGTAGCTAAGTAACTTCCACAACTTACTAGAATCACAACTGTAGGACAGTCCACAACAACAAAACATGCAAATCAATGTGTTCCCTGTGTTGTTAAAGCAGCCATTGTTCTAGCGCTTCCCTGCTTGGCTGTTGACTCAGCAGTGTAGAGCATTCTGCTCAAGGCTGAAACAGCTGAGAGAGGCTTTCACATGGCTGCTCTGAAGGAAGACATTGATTCACATTTTTGATCCAGCTTGAATCTGCAGTTTCCTAATTGCACTAATTGTTTTCAATGAGGTGAAGTAATCTATTTGACTATTCAGTGGGAGGACAGAATCTGTGAGATGAGATGCACTTCATTTAGGTTACACACACACACACACACACACACACACACACACGCACACACACACACAGAGAAGATCTACAAGCAGTCACACTATAGCCCAGGCTAGCCCACCAGGTTTTCACCTGATATGAAGCATTAACTATAATGACCTAAAGAATATTTTCCTCCCAGATCAGCTCTTTATGTTGCCGACTCCGGTTCAGAGTTAATTGTGCTTCTGTTTCCGTGAACTCTGACCTCCGGATAAACATTCCATCCTGAGTCCTCTGCTCCCTCTTTGGGACCTCACATCAACTTCTCTCCCCAGACAGACACGCTCATAGGCTAGCACTAAGGAGCGTTGTTAACGTGCTTTAGGTGCTGTAATGAGCATCGTGCTCCTGCCCAGTAGGAGGTATTTTCTGTGGTTTAGAAACTGTACTTTCAGATGTCCTTGTCTTGTTCTGATCATTCTTTCTTCTTTCTCTCCTGTAGTCCACCCCTCTCCACCTGGCAGCAGGGTACAACCGGGTCAGAATAGTACAGCTCCTGCTACAGCACGGTGCCGACGTACATGCAAAGGACAAAGGGTAAGTGTGTTTGTTGTTTGCATGCGCTTTAGGGTGAGTGTCGTGTTGGGAGTGTCCGTCCGTCCCCCCCAATAATG
Source organism: Salvelinus sp. IW2-2015 (assembly GCF_002910315.2). Taxonomy (NCBI): domain Eukaryota; kingdom Metazoa; phylum Chordata; class Actinopteri; order Salmoniformes; family Salmonidae; genus Salvelinus; species Salvelinus sp. IW2-2015. Next base: position 9,108,370 of record NC_036842.1, read on the forward strand.
TTTCTGGAATGTTGAAGTTCACACTTGGCTGAGACACTTTATTTGGCCTCCTTACCTAATGAACTTAGTTTCTAATTGCACAGTGATATACAGGCTCTGTCCCTGTAATGACCTAATGCTGTCTGTGTTCCTTTCTCCCTCAGTGGTCTGGTTCCTCTCCACAATGCATGTTCCTATGGTCACTACGAAGTCACAGAGCTGCTGCTGAAGGTAAGAAACTCTATGTTACGTGGCGGCTATGGAAGGGAGAATCCTTTAGCTCTGGGGAGACAGAGGTCCCTGAGACAGCCGTTATTGTCAGGTGTTTTCAGAGGGGTTCGTCACAGGCCGAAAAGCCAGACCGGCTTCTCCTCCTTTGACTTCTTTCTCCCTTCACGTCGTCTTTGAGTTGGACTGACTGGCATGTTTTTGGGAAGCCATCGTCACGCATCTGACGTTTCATGTCAGACATTGCGTCAGTAGTGCTGTCACACCTGGGTCGTGTTCACACTTTAAAAAGCCGTTTTTCTTTGCTCTTATTTAACCAGTTCGGATTTCAAAACAGAGTTTTTTTCAAAAAACATGTCTACCTGTCTGCCACTTTATTTCCTTCACCACGTGTACGGTGTGTAACGGCCCTCTCTGTTTCCTGTTAGCATGGAGCGTGTGTGAACGCCATGGACCTGTGGCAGTTCACCCCTCTCCACGAGGCTGCCTCGAAGAACCGCGTGGAGGTGTGTTCTCTGCTGCTGAGCCACGGGGCTGACCCCACCCTGGTCAACTGTCACGGGAAGAGTGCTGTGGACATGGCCCCCACCCCGGAGCTCAAAGAGAGACTCACCTGTGAGAAAAGACATCTACTTACTAACACTCACACACCGACCGATAGACTCTCCTATGCACTCGCATGCTCAAATAGTGTTTCCCTCCGATGACTTGGGAGAATAATGGAAGTCTTATGGCGTGTGTGTAAATGATGACATGGTTTTCCCCCTGTGTGTGTTGTGTAGATGAGTTTAAGGGGCACTCTCTGCTCCAGGCTGCGCGGGAAGCAGACGTGGCCAAGGCCAAGAAGTCCCTCGCTCTAGAGATCATCAACTTCAAACACCCACAGACACACGATACGGCACTGGTGAGGCACACCCCACACACACAGTACACACACACAGCACACACACACACACACACAGCACACACACACACACACCACACAGTGTTAAATGGACTCCTCCTCTTGTGTTGCAGCACTGTTCAGTGGCCTCTCCTCACCCCAAGCGGAAGCAGATCACAGAGCTGCTGTTACGTAAAGGTGCCAACGTCAACGAGAAGAACAAGGAGTGAGTGTCTTCCTGTTTAGCTGACCTCTGTCTGACCTCTAAACCGATCCTCTAACCACTGCTAAATCATGACGATGTTGATCCAACCCTGTGTGCGTCTGTCTGTATCTGCAGCTTCATGACCCCCCTACACGTGGCTGCTGAGAGGGCCCACAATGACATCATGGAGGTGTTGCAGAAACATGGAGCAAAGGTACAGTGTTCACCTCATCCGTCCATCCCTTCTGCCGTGCTCTCTACTGGTCTTGCTGCTTGTATCAGCAAAAGCGTCAAGTTCAATGGAATATACTTCATCGGAGTGTAAATCTGCAGCTGTTTGAGTGAACCCAAACCCTGTGAGATGGGATGTTTTTCTAACTAAAAAAAGGCAGAGATCTCTCTCCTCGGTGTCTGGGTGGGTCTGAAGTTACCAGTTGTTTTAGAGCTCAGTCATTTATAGTATTATTGAGACCAACGACAGGACGGACTGGGGGAAAGACTGTCCTCCTGGCCGATCAACTGCCTGGTTCTGAGAGCTCCATCAGATAAGAATGAGCAGATGGATGGAGTGTTCAAAGCCTGCCAGTCCCCCCCCTGAAGAGCCCATCCTCACCTTCACAGGCGGTCCTTCCCTCATGCAGACCTAGTGATTTGGTGCACCAGTTCCACAATGTTTAAAAGCCAGACAGCCACTAAAGAGAATCCTCTTGATAGCTTCCCTTGATGGAATTCTCTCAATAGCCTGAGTTGTGTGTTATATTACTTTCTAAAGAAAGACGTCGGAGACGGACATGAGAGAGGCTCCTGGGTGCTTTTGACAGCACCATTCGTTGAGTATCTATCCAGAGAAGAGAAGCCTCCAAACAGTGGTATTTTGACTGTCATGTCTGGGCTTGTCTTATTCATAGTTATAAGGGGAGGTAGCTATCCCCCACAGAGGCCCAGCACTACTTAGCTGGTTAGGGAGCATGACAGATGGAACAGACATCGAAAGGTAAACCGCAGCACTTCCCTGCCTGCGCAGGCAGCCTGTTAAACTCGCTGCCGGTATATGGTGTGAAAATGGCAGATTTGATCACTTATAAGCGCCTATATTAGAACGCATTGGCTGCGCAGTAACATGCTATACATGTTACAGGGTCTCCGAGTCCAAGTGTGCATGTAATTTACAGTATCAATGTTTATGACCGCTATGTTTGATGTGCAGTTACAAGGATGACATGTCAAAACCTGGGTTGCTCTGAACAGAATTAGCCTATGTTTTGTCATAGTGTGAAGAGAATTAGCCCAAAACACACACCTGAATGCACTCATGACTCTATTCTATGTGCAACAAAGTTACTACCGTTTCTCCGAAGGGCATTGTGTAGGGCCCTAAAAAACAAGTTTCTTTTTTTGTGATTCCGTTCATTTTTTTTTCTGTTTTCCCCGCGGGGTAATTTCTTCTGTTTTTTTGCTCTCAAAATCACACGTATTTATAGAAAAACAACAACATTTGGTGTTCTAAGTCCACATCAATGCTTAGATACATCAGGAGACCACTTGAGGTCTAGGAAAAATATATAAACATTGGGGTGAATTGAACCTTTTAAAGCAAGTGCACACCAGCAAGCGCTCATGTGACTGTTGAGTTTGCATAACAAATGGCCACTGGATTGATGCAAGTAATCATGATGTCATTCTGCCAGGTGGGCGTGGGCTACTAAGTAGTTAGCATTTAATTGAGAAGGTATTTGGGAAAGCCTTTCCATCTCTACCAAAAGGTTATTATTAGCGTCATCGCTAACGGCTACACAAAGTGTAGACCTGCGCGCGCACCGCTCATTCCCGTGCCGTTTCAGAAGTTGCCGGAAAATACAAAATCACTGAAGCATTTTGTTAATGTCTTTTTGATTAACTTGGGCAAATGAATGAGTTTTCTTATAAGTTCAATACATTTAGTTGATTTCCTATTGAGTTTAATACATTTTTTGAGTATTATTTCTTTACATTTTTATGCCTGGATTCCATGATTCCATCCACATTGTCTGCAGTGCCGAGCCCAACTTTCGAAAGCGTGACAGTGTAACATGGTATTTTCTAAGTTAGCTAGTCATGTTGGCAATAGAACAAGCGTTCAAATTATGCCCCTCCGACCCAGATTGCGATTTATAATGGACCGTTCTTGGATTGCGTAAACAACAACAGTGATTCAGTGATGATGGTGACGCAGGGCTGTGTTCCAAACAAAACAGTACGGATGTCCTTGCTCTAGTTCCTCAACGGCACAGCTAGGGGAGCTCAAGAAAGCACCTTTTATAGTTAAAGGCTCTCTTCTTTGAGTCAGAAAAGTGCACTGGAATGACTTAGGAACTGTGCATACTTTGGAGATGTGTGTGACCACTTGGAGACACCAGTGAGACCTCTCACTCAAACCCTTTCATTTTTGGTCTTTTATGTTGAAACCTAGCCCACATTTTCTATGAATATTGTTCTTGTCTTACTGAATATATCCAGAGGCCTTTCAGATTTCGCAACAAATGCTGCGAAAAGCACAGTAAATGTCAAATGAGCTCTGTTGTCCTCACCTTTTGGTCTGATCATTTCCCTGTAATCTCTCTTCAATATTTACCATGATTATGCTTCTCATATTTATTTTGTTGGAAGCATTTCAATTTGGCCCTATTCAAAGAGGCCAATTCCCATGAGTGTGCAGGGTTAACAAGTGAAGTCGAGCAGCGCCTGGTATTGGAGTTTTGCTGCTGTGCTCTGATCAGTGGGTCTGTGGGGAGCAGCGCTGTGGTGTGTGTATGTTCTAAGCAGAGCCTCCCCTTTCATTTGGAGTTGTACAATCGGTAATGAATCGAAATGAGGATATCCCAGGAGCTAAGGGAAACGAAGGCAAGGCAGAATAAATAAAAGTCAGGCAGGAAGTAATCTCAGACTTGAAACACTCAGCTCTGGTACACAATTGTACAGGGGGACGAGCATACATTTATATACACGTACATGTGCAGTTGACCTTCCAAACACACACACACACAAACACACAATAACACACAATAACACTATCTCTCCCAGTTCCTGCTCGGTGCTGATAGTCTCTGAAGAGCTCCAGTAGCCTGAGGGCTCGGCTGATTAATTATTGTTTGTGTTCATTTCAAAATGCGGGAATTTAGTCGCACAGCTCAATCCCCACAACTCCTCTCCCTCTCCTCACTCACTCTTTCCTGCTCTCCCTCCCTCTCTCCCTCCCCCTCTCAGATGAATGCACTGGACACCTTGGGGCAGACAGCCCTGCACCGTGCTGCAATGGCGGGACACCTCCAGACCTGCAGGCTGCTGCTGAGCTACGGAGCAGACGCCTCCATCCTCTCACTGCAGGGCTTCACCGCCTCACAGATGGGCAACGAGGCCGTGCAGCAGATACTCGATGGTACGGAGAGCGAGAGGGCGTGTGCGTGTTACTCTAAGACACTGGTTGGTGATACTGTGACGTTGTACTTCTCTCTCTCCCCCAGAAAATGTACCAGTGAGGAACTCTGACGTAGACTATCGGCTCCTGGAGGCAGCTAAAGCTGGAGACCTGGACACTGTGAAGGTAGGATTCTCATTTAAGACAGTGTGTGTGTGTGTGTGTGTGTGTGTGTGTGTGTGTGTGTGTGTGTGTGTGATCCCTACTATAGGTATAGCTAGCTGACTCACAGGAAAAAAGAATGCTAATAAGCAAGTTTACATGACATGCCCAGAACCCGTTGATATGGAAACTGTTATTTGATTTTCTGCTACTCCGTGTTCTGGTGTATGAACTCACTGGACTGCGTCGCTTCAGCTCAAGATATTCTGAGAATGTTTTTGAAAACTTGCCAGTTTCATCACGGCTGCTTTTGCCGGTTTGATCTGAACTAGGCTTTGGTCTCACAGCTCACACTAATACTCTCATTCTGCCTGCAGACAGCTTGTGCTGCTGTCAGAATGTTGAGTGTGTCACTCTTTAGACTGCTTCTCTCGCTCCCCCACTCTGTGTGTGTGCACTTCACACGCGTGTGTTACCATGCTCTCTGCAGACTTCCTGTGCCACTGTCACAATGTAAACTCTCTCTCTCTCTCTCTCTCTCTCTCTCTCTCTCTCTCTCTCTCTCTCTCTCTCTCTCTCTCTCTCTCTCTCTCTCTCTCTCTCTCCTTGCAGTCGTTGTGCTCTCCACAGAATGTGAATTGTCGGGACCTGGAGGGTCGTCACTCCACGCCGCTGCACTTCGCCGCCGGCTACAACCGTGTGGCGGTGGTGGAGTACCTGCTGCATCATGGGGCCGACGTCCACGCTAAAGACAAGGGGTGAGTCTTTCTTGGCTGGCTGGCTAGTTGTCTTTCTGTAGCCGTCTTGTTTGCTCAGGAATCTATATGTCTGTCTATCACCTTCGGTCTCAGCAGTGATTTCATCTTCTCCGCTCAACCACTCCACCCCCCCCAGATGATATAGAATCTCTATCAAAGATGTTATCGCTCTGTTGTGTTTCCTCAGGCTATGTCTCTTATATTAGACCCAAGACATTTCAGAGTAGGGAGAAGCTCATCACTTTCTAACCCTCCCTCCTCTGTGTCTCCCTTTGCTCTCTCCCTTTTTCTCCCTCTCTATCGCTTTCTATCCTCTCTCTCTCCCTCCCCCTCTCTGTGCAGAGGTCTGGTGCCCCTGCACAACGCCTGCTCCTACGGTCACTACGAGGTGGCTGAGTTGCTGGTGAGACACGGGGCGTCGGTGAACGTAGCAGACCTGTGGAAGTTCACCCCTCTCCACGAGGCTGCAGCCAAGGGCAAATATGAGATCTGCAAGCTGCTCCTCAAGGTATGTCCTGCAACTGGGTGTCTAAAACCGAGTTAGTCAGTACCCTCAGTCTCTGCAGACTGTCACACGCTTTCTCAACCTCTCTCTGTCTCCCCCTCTCTCTCTCCCCCTCTCTCTCTCTCTCTCTCTCGCTCTCGCTCTCTCTCTCTCTCTGTGTTTTAAGCCCTTTTTTACGGAGAGGTACTGTAGAAAGTCATAACGCTTCACTATTAGAATTTTACCACATGTTAAAGCCCAGTGGTAGTTATACTGTTTATTACGGCTGAATAGCGGACAGGAACACCACTTGTGTTTTATGGGCTTTTTTTCCATTAGATCTCCGGTCATGAAAACATCACTCGAGAAGGGTGTTTTAAAGTCGCTTAGAGACGGGCCGTTGTAAGCGGCAAAGGTCTCATAGACTTCAATGGGGGTAGGGCGGCAAAGGCGGCAAAACGCAATAAGTTTTGCAAGCGCCGCTGTTTGTGGCGCTTGCTCCCGTGAACGGTGCCGCTGGCTCGAGCGCCCGTAAGATGAAATAGCCCGAAGTTTTGAGCGGCCAACGCGCATGGTTGACCAATTAGCAGAGTTCATCTTTTCGACCAATCAAACAATGTTTTAATGACAACATTTGAGCAGACAACAACCGGGACCACTGGTCTCTACACGCGGTAGGCGGATCTTCTTTCGTTTTCAGTTGCCATTTTACCGTGGCCCGTGTGTAAGCACCTTTTTATGGTTTTGTTCATCATTAGTGTTAAGCAGGTCCAATTGATGTGAGTTCTAAAATCATAAGGACCTCAGAAACATGTGCGTCTGAGCTGTGAGCTGGGGAGTTATTTTTGGTAAGAACGCCAAGAGCTGCTGGAACGTGTTACTTCCCACCTCATGGTTAGAGGGACAAGTGTTGCATTGAACTTGATGCACATGATAAGAAATGACTCCGTCACCTCAATCATCAACTGAGACAATTTCTATCTAAAGAGAGCTTCTGAACCATTTCAAAATGTCTTCTCGAAGGCACGATGGTCTCACTTTGGCATCTAAGCAGCCATGGATTCACCCACCACCAAAACTCTGCCTAACTGCAGCAGCCAAGAGGCATACTTCCTTCCGTATCTATTTGGACAGTGAAGCTAAGTGGCTCTATACTCCAGCATTTTGGATTTGAGATCACATGTTTCATATGACGCGACAGTACAGCATGTCACTTTTTATTTGAGGGAATATTCATACATCTGTTTTACCGTTTAGAAATGAAAGCTCTTTATGTATCTTGTCTGCCTATTCGAAGATGTCATAAGTATTATGACAAATTCCCTTACAGGGTATTAAAGTAGTCAAAAAGTTTAGCATTTGGGGTCCCATATTCCTATCACCCAATGATTACATCAAGCTTGCGACTCTACAAACTCGTTGGATTCAATTGCATTTGTTTGGAGTTATGTTTTTTTCCCAATAGGAACTTTTGATTTGATCTCAAATCCATTTGATCTCAAATCCAAAATGCTGGAGTATAGAGCCAAATGTAAAAATGTAGCTTCACAGTTCAAATATATAGAGAAGAGTGTATATTCAGTGTTTTTCCTTAGCAATCCATGACAAGCCTCTCTGCTCTGGTGGTCCCCTCAGCATGGGGCGGACCCGACCAAGAAGAACCGTGACGGCAACACTCCTCTGGACATGGTGAAGGAGGGGGACACGGACATCCAGGACCTGCTGAGAGGAGACGCTGCCCTGCTGGACGCTGCGAAGAAGGGCTGTCTGGCCCGCGTCCAGAAACTCTGCAGCCCAGAGAACATCAACTGTAGAGACACACAGGGACGCAACTCCACCCCCCTGCACCTTGCAGGTAAGACTGGCCACCAAGACATAGCCATGGGTACATAGACCCATCTAGTTTGACGTCTGTTACTGAAGTTCTGTTAACAATTATCAATGGCTGTTATACTTGTCAAAAGGGCCAGATTTGATGAATAGCTTAATCAAATCTAATTTTATTTGGCACATGCTTCGTAAACAACAGGTGTAGACTAACGGTGAAATGCTTGCTTACGGGTCCTTTTCCCACAATGCGCAGTTAAAGATAAAACATACAAATTGTGACACAAGGACAAAATACACGGTGAAATGATGGCAGATACGTTAAGATCAGCGTTTTGTTTTTAAACACACACCAAATGGTCACGAGCCAATAAGACAGCTCCCATCCACTGCAGCAGTTACATGCCATACCACGTCTAGTGTAACCTCATGGAAGCCACTGTATTTTTAAGCCAGGCGTAAGTGGGATTCTAGATTCCCGCAGTGTGTGTATATAGGTCCGAATGGTCACGCAGTGCGTGTAGCCAGATGGCCAGGGCTGTTGGACAAGTCTGCCCTCCCTGTGCCCGTGGAAGGCCGTGGCTCAGTGGAGGGGGGACAACAGATGGGTGAGGGTGAACAAACAGTCACAGGAGGCAACCGGGAACGGACCTGGGCTGGGACAACAGTCAACGGCTGACCTGACACGAACCTCACACCACACCATGTGTTTACTACAGTATGGCCTCTCTCTAGGTGGCGGATGATCAGGACAGACGCCCCTCGTCTCATGCGCTCATACACTTTCTACCGCAGCTTGATTTCACAGTTAAATGAGCAACTTTCGACCGCACTGCAGAAATGAAGATTGTCTGTGTGTGTGTGTGTGGTGATTCAACCGTTTAATTACGTTTACATGCAATACTACCACTTAAACTTAGTGTCTCTAGTCTATCATTCACTTCCATTCTGCTAACTAGAGGTCCGTGCTGCAGTGGAGGTTTCGCAGGTCTTTAGTCTCCATAACACGGCAGCTCAATTATCTCCCCCAGCAGAACATTAAGTCCAATCAAACACCCTGCTGCTGGGAGAGATGTGTGTGTTTAGTAGTGTAAGAAGTGTGTGTCTATGTGCCAGACAGACATCTCCCCTCATGTTCACACCGTGAAGAGCTGAGAGGAGCGAGAGACCTAATCTATGAGAATGACTTTGATTAGCGGTCTCCTCATTAAAGTAGCAGTGAGAGAGTCTGAGAGTGTAAGAGACGCACCCGCCCAGAGCCGTGTGTGGATCGGCATCGGGCTGCAGCTAATAATGAGTGTTAATTAGACTGGGTCCTGGAGGGGAGTCAACTAGAGGGAACAGTGTGCTCACCGTGCCTCCAACACACCGCTGCGGAACTGATTTCTGGATTTCTGCTCAATTTCTCACACCATAAATTGCTGCAGTGGTATAGGGTCACTTCTCCTTTGAAGCTGAGCACGTTTGAGACCTTGAAAGAATACTGAGAAGGAGAGGGAGAGAGAGGTAGTGAGAGAGTGATTGAGATACCAGTGTCAGATGGAACACTGAGCCCCATGGTGCCAGGGGTAATCCATTTTGCACCCTTTTCCTCGCAAAGGTCTCTGAAAAGGTTTGGCTGACCAAATGAGGCATTCATGGCAATACATATGAACACATTTCGGTGTCTGCATTAACCCATTGTGTGTTTGCCCCCCCCCCCACCAGCTGGCTACAATAACCTGGAGGTAGCAGAGTACCTGTTGGCGCATGGAGCTGATGTCAACGCCCAGGACAAGGGGGGCCTCATCCCCCTCCACAACGCTGCCTCTTACGGGGTGAGTGCCATAATCTCATCCCCCCCCCCCTCTTCTCCAATCCATGGAGCACAGCCCAAAAAGTGGACTATTACTTATAACACCAGTGTGCCAATGACATTTACTGAGCCAATCAGAGCTCCTCTCTACTCCTGTTCCCCTACACGGGCTCTCTGTGCTCCCTGCTTATACCAAACACTCTATTGTGTTCCTTAGTGTGAAACATTGTGTCGGGCGTGTAAATGTTGTGCTGTAGAGGTCCCTCCAAGGCCGAAGAAGCTCATCAACTTTTCATACAACACTGCGTTTCATCATTCATTTAGTAGGGAAGCACTGCCGTGGCCTATTGAGGGAGGCGCTTTGTGAACACTGGCTGATATGGAGATGATACGGAGAGTGGTCACAGAGAGAGAGAGAGAGAGAGAGTGAGCACAGCAGCACTGACAGGAAACACAACCTCGGTCTAAATCAAACAAGCTAAATAAATGTCCAAGCCACAACCAAACCCTCTCCCACCCTAAATCAAACACATTCTCAGGGACAAGCCACAACCAAACCCTCTCCCACCCTAAATCAAACACATTCTCAGGGACAAGCCACAACCAAAACCCTCTCCCACCCTAAATCAAACACATTCTCAGGGACAAAGCCTAACCAACCAAAACCCTCTCCCACCTAAATCAAACACATTCTCAGGGACAAGCCACAACCAACCCTCTCCCACCCTAAATCAAACACATTCTCAGGGACAAGCCACAAAACAAACCCTCTCCCACCCTAAATCAAACACATTCTCAGGACAAGCCACAAACCAAACCTCTCCCCACCCTAAATCAAACACATTCTCAGGACAAGCCACAACCCAAACCCTCTCCCACCATAAATCAAACACATCTCAGGGACAAGCCACAACCAAACCCTCTCCCACCCTAAATCAAACACATTCTCAGGGACAAGCCACAACCAAACCCTCTCCCACCCTAAATCAAACACATTCTCAGGGACAGCTCTGACCATTGCGACGACACAGATGGGGAAACTTGGCCATTTGTTAAGCTAATAGGCAGTCCAAATGTTCGTTGTTTGTGTTCTTTATGCCATTTAGTCCAGTAGTAGTGTGTAGGTGCCTGGTGACATGATTAGGCCCAAGCAGGAAGCTCGGAGCAGGCTGTTTTACGTAACAGTCCTGGGTTATGGGATGGCTCTCAGTCCAGTCCAGCGCCTGCTACCCTTGGCATGGGTCCTGAGAACTGCTCCTGCTGCACAACTATCTGCCTGTGTGCTGCTCTGACTTCCACTGTGTAGGTCTGGAGTGTGTGCTCCTTAGGCCCATGGGTCAGCTGGTTGCTGGCAGGCCTTGGTTGACCTTGACTGGGCCTGTCCGTCTATATTCCATAGGGCCACTGTGTGGGTGTGCGTGACAGTGTGTGGTGATGATGAAATGTCAGTGGGCTCGGCTCAACACTGAGATGATCACAGAACACTAGAAACGTCAGATAAACGTTGATAGGGTTTCTAAGTTCTCGCTTTCACTAAGTTAAGTCATTGAACTGATTCACTCTGTCATTCACTGAAGGATTTGTTTCTTTCGGGTCATTCAGATTTGAGCCTAACGCGTCCCTGTTGTTTCTCCCGCAGCACGTGGATATAGCTGCTCTCCTGATCAAGCACAACACGTGTGTGAACGCTACAGATAAGTGGGCCTTCACCCCCCTCCACGAGGCGGCTCAGAAAGGCCGGACCCAGCTGTGTGCTCTGCTATTGGCCCACGGAGCTGACCCTACAATGAAGAACCAGGAGGGACAGACGCCACTGGACCTGGCTACGGTACACACACACGCACCCACACTTGTAATTACCTCCGGTAAATGGCCTCTCACAAAGTCACCCTGCCCTTTAATACTGGAATACACAACCGTAGCTTGTTAGGATTTCCATCGTGTTCTGATATTGAGACGTAATTAACTTTAGGCAATTAAGACCTTCCTTCAGATGAATGCGATAGATGGTTACTGTGTAAATCAATGAACATGTTTATCATAGTATCCTCATTACATGTCTGTTTTTTGTCTCCTCTGTCTCAGGCTGATGACATCAGAGCGCTGCTGATTGATGCCATGCCTCCAGACGCCCTGCCCAGCTGCTTCAAGCCTCAGGCCACGGTGGTCAGCGCCTCGGTGGTCAGCGCCTCGGTGGTCAGCGCCTCGGTGGGCAGCGCCTCGGTGGGCAGCGCCTCGGTGGGCAGCGGCTCGGTGGTCAGTGCAGCGGACATCTCTCCGGCATCTACGCCATCCTGCCTGTCTGCAGCCAGCAGCATAGACAACCTGGCCAATCCCCTCAGTGAGCTCACTGTGGCTGGAGCCACCGGGCCTGCAGACGGAGCCGCCGGGTCCGACAGGAAGGAAGGACAGCGTACGTAACCCTTCCGTCTTTTATATATCACAGATAGAATATAATTAAACTTTGTATCCAGCCAAGGATGGACATTTTCCCTCGGCATCACCATACAAGGTAGGCCATCAATGTAAAAATAAAGACTCTCATAATACGGCAATACGTATGAAAAAGAGTTAGTCTGATTTGTCTGAGTAGACCGTATTTAAGCCGTCATTTGACACATTGTCTGTTTTGTGTTTTATTCAACAGCCATCTTAGACATGAACATCAGCCAGTTCCTGAAGAGCTTGGGGTTGGAGCACCTGCGTGACATCTTCCAGAGGGAACAGGTAAATGCACGTATCCTAGTGGTCCCTGTACAAGCCAATCACTTTTACTGTTGCCCATTCATACACCTCCGTCACTCACGTCACAAGTCTAAAAAGCTCAAACCTCAATCACTCTGTCATCTGTGCCGCTCTGTCTGCAGCTGGCCTTTTTACTGGACCTTCAGATCGTCAGTCAGTCAGTCAGTCAGTCAGTCAGTCAGTCAGTAGTATTACTTGCCCCCTTATGCATAGACAGATAATCTCAGACAGGCTGAAATCAGACTTCACCGTGCTGCATGGCCAGACACTATGAAATTTCCCTCATGCTGCAGAGCAGGCTGCACTCTCTCTCCCTGCCTCTCCCCCCTGTCTCTTTCTCTGCCTGTGTCTGCAGCAGCTCAAAGTGCCCCGTGTCTCCGGCAGGGTAGTTTAGACTGACCTCTTCATCCCACCACTGATTGATTTTAGGGGGATGTTGGGTTCCACGCTGAGCGGCGTGTGGTGTTAGGGGTGTGGGGACGACATGTCAGGTGAAATCAGGCTGGGGACATGGTAGCCATGCTGGAACGGAGAGGGATCTCATTTGCACATAGATGAGCAGAGGGATCCCTGCAGCGAGGGAACGGGAGTGAGGAGCGAGGAGGGAGGTCAGGAGAGGAGAGCAAATCAGGCCTTATTCAACCTTCCGGTCTCTCCTAAAGACAAGTTCACAATCAGAGCAGCCAGGCCAGCAAAGGAAAGAAAGAAGTTACATGAAGGAAGGGGTTTACTGCTAAAGGAAAAAGTTCCAGTCTTTCAGATGTAGAGAAGCTTATGAGATGAAAGTGGAGTGGTTTGTTCTCGTACCAGATTGGTTTTTGGTTCCTCACCATTATCACAGCATTACAGATTCCGCTCCAGCTGTTTAGTGTTTTGTTCTATATTTTTATTTTTGTTTTATTTTTAATCCCAGCCCCCGTCGCGCAGTTGGCCTTTTGGTAGGCCGTCATTGTAAATAAGAATTTGTTCTTAAATGACTTGCCTAGTTAAATAAAGGTTAAATAACATATTACCACAAGCCTGTCCTCCCTAATTAAGGTGACACCAACCTCCTGTGCTGCATTATCACATCTGTATGTGAGTCACACGTGGGGGGTTCTTTTTCCTGATTGATTAGACAGGGCCAGCGGCCCGGGTGTCAGTGTGTGACAGACCTGTCTTACTTGTGATGGATAGCCAAGGAGGAGGCTATTTGAGATTGGGAGTGTCCGAGAGAGAAGAGGTGATTCAGTCTTAGAGGATATATGCTCAGGGAATAGAAATGATGAAGTGTGTACCCCACACACAGTCACTAACCTACCCCACACTCGCACCACGGCCTCTTCGTAGTTTCTCTGTATTACACTCTCTCTATGTGATTGTGTGAGCGTTTGTTTGTCCATATCTGAAGGTTTGTTTTTGGTGAGTAGACTAGATGATGCTGTGTTAAGGATGAGGATTCTACAGTGTTGTTGATCAGTGAATATGCATTTGAGTAGTGAGTTACCCATTTAAACCCCTTCTCCTCAACCACTGGCTACGTTTATCCCTGCACTGGCCGGATGAGTGAGGGTTTACACAGACCGAGAGGGAGAGAGATGGCTCTAAACCATATCTTGTCATATCTTGGTAGAAATGGGTCATGGTATGCTGCAGGGCTAGAAATGGTGGCCAGCAAGTACATTTAACCAGAGAACTAAGATAAATCTAAGATTTTTTTCTGGAATTTGTTGATATTCTTCATTCCAAATGTCACATTATTTGTAGCAGTCTGTGACTTGCTATTCTCTGCACTGTCACTGTCTCTTGGTTCTAATGATATTATGATTGGATGCATTGTTTTGGAGAGCCACTCCGATTTGCTGTGTTTAGGATGCTCTGTCTCTGCTCCTGTTTTTGATTGGCTGATTGTTCTGTTTCCGTGCAGATTACGCTGGACGTCCTGGCCGATATGGGCCACGAGGAGCTGAAGGAGATTGGGATCAACGCCTACGGTCACCGCCACAAACTCATCAAAGGCATGGAGAGACTCCTGGGAGGACAGCAAGGTCAGAGAGCCAGATCTCAGCCAAGAAGACTGCCAGCTGGATCGTTTTCCTTTCATCTCATCCCTTATTGATTTAATATTTAAGAACTCTCTTATACAGTACATAGTGGCTTAATTGGCCACACTGGCTTAATCACGAGAGTTTAAAGTTATTTAGCAGGACTGTACAGGACTAATACGGACTAGGACTAATACGACACATGCACACTGCTGCTTACCCATACCCAATGTCTCTCAGTACAGCCTGCTACTCAGAGGACACCACCTTTAGCTCTGTTATTGTGGTTTCTCGTGGAGTTCGACAAATGTATTGAAGTGTCACTCCACTATGACGCAGTAATACAAAAGACAGATTTTTACAAATATTTTGAAACCACATTGTGGACCACTCAAAGTGAGTTGAGACACTGAAAACAAACATAGTCAAACATGGGCCAGGCGTCGTCTATACTACACTACTACATCTTCTATGTATGCATAAAACAAATACAGTGGACAAAAGGTCAATTAGGCAATTTATAGAGAAACGTCTTCGTTGGAGGATAAGGTAGTGGGCTTTGGTGCGGGCATTTACATTGTTACCTGATACAATTTCACATGATTAATTATTTTCATATGCTGTGTTCTCGTCCCTCTGCTCCAGGTGCTAACCCGTACCTCACGTTCCACTGTGCCAGTCAGGGTACGGTGCTCATAGACCTGGCCACTGACGATAAGGAGTTCCAGTCTGTAGAGGAGGAGGTATGTGCTATAACTATAGCTCTCCTCTACCATGTGAACACTGCAGACGTAGCTCTGGTTTGGTCCGGGGGGCTACTTGCTCAGTCGGCAGCGCCACGACGCAGATCATTTCCTCAATCAAACGGACAATCGAAAACAGGCCTTCGTTCATTTAGATTCTATCAGTGTTAGAAGTGGACATGGTAGACTTAGGAGAAGTGAGGACATCGGACCAAAAGCTCTGTCATGACAGCTCTGTCTTTACCGTCCTCACAGTTGCAAAGTACGATCCGAGAGCACCAGGACGGGGGCAACGCAGGTGGGGTCTTCAGCAGGTACAACATCCTAAAGGTGAGTCGTAGGCGTCTGGAGAGGAGACGACCTCCCCAAATCCCTATTCCTCCTCAATAAACACCTCTCTAATAACACTGGTAATAAGACTGGAAGATCTGTCCGTCTGTAGATCCAGAAGGTGGTGAATAAGAAGTTGAGAGAGAGGTACTCGCACAGACAGAAAGAGATCGCCGACGAAAACCACAACCACCACAACGAGCGCATGCTCTTCCACGGTAGTTTTTCATTTTCCCAGTACCTCTACCATTTACCTATCATTTCTGTTGAAGAGAGACAATTCTCTTACAACTTTTGTTTCTGAATGAGGGTTTCCCCCCCCTCCACTCTTCCTCTGCCAGGCTCTCCATTCATCAACGCCATCATCCATAAGGGTTTTGACGAGCGGCATGCCTACATCGGGGGCATGTTCGGCGCGGGCATCTATTTTGCAGAGAACTCCTCCAAGAGTAACCAGTACGTGTACGGGATAGGAGGGGGCACGGGCTGCCCCACTCACAAAGACCGCTCCTGCTACGTCTGCCACAGGTCAGACTCACTCCAGACGTTCCTTAATGATGTGTGATGTGTAGCCTGTTCTGCAAGCAGAGGCTGTGTGTATGCTGCTGTTTCTAATCCAGCTGGTGTTGTGTATTGCAGCCAGTGGTATGTGATCTTCTGATGTGTGTGTTATGAAGGATCTCAAGTTGTGTGTAATGTTCTGGCGTGTGTTAAGTTGTTTATTACAGGCAGGTGTGTGTTTTGTTCTAATATGTGTGTGTGTGTGTGTTGGGTTGTTGTGTGTTGCAGGCAGTTGTTGTTCTGCAGGGTGACCCTGGGTAAGTCCTTCCTCCAGTTCAGTGCCATGAAGATGGCCCACGCCCCCCCTGGACACCACTCTGTGATTGGCCGGCCCAGCGTCAATGGACTGGCCTACGCAGAGTACGTAATCTACAGAGGAGAACAGGTCAGTCTAACACACACACACCTTTCACAAGAGCCACGGTTCCACAGTGCAAGTCTGTCGAAAAGCACATACTGTAGATGTGTTGACTGTATGGTTGATGTTTATAATGACAATGACTGTCCTCTCCCACTGTATTCCTCAGGCGTACCCAGAGTACCTAATCACATATCAGATCCTGAAGCCAGAGAGCACACCCTCATCCACAGCCGGAGAAGAACAGAAGTCCTAGTCCAGACTGATCCAGACCAACTCACACACACCTTTACTGGGAAAGAACCAACCACAGAGACTCTTACCAGAAACACTTCACACATTCTGGGCTGAGCCGGGACAAACCCCAGCCCCTTAACTCAACACCAATGGAAAGATTTCTTTCCTCCACTTGTTTTTTGTTGTTCCATTTCACTATAAACGACCAGTTTCTCACAACCACCACCCATTTATTCCTTCCTCATCCTACTTCAGTGTTTACATGAAAATGTTGCCTTCCCGGGGAATCGTCTCTCGAGTCATGTTGTCGCCCCCTAGTGCCCATCTCCCGGTCTCTCGCTCATGGTTGCCCTTTGTTGTCACTGGTTAAGGCCAAATAGAGAGAACCAAGTGGATAATGTTTAGGTCAGACATTGGGACTCAAAGCTCATTGGTTAGTGGTTAAGGTTAGAGATGGGGACTCACAGCTCATTGGTTAGTGGTTAAGGTTAGAGATGGGGACTCACAGCTCATTGATAAGCAGTTAGGGTCTGTGATGAGGACCCGTGCCAGTCTGCCTTTACCTGAGTGTTAGCTGCCCTAATGAAGCCTGGCAGAGGCTCCTCTACCTATCCCTCAGACAGGGATAGAGATTAGGGTGGGTGTAGTAGTGCATATACTAGCCTCACTCCAAGCCATGTGTCTTCAACAAGCCTGGCAAGAGAAGCTGCAGTATACAGACCCCGGACACAGATCATGTGTTACTAAAAAGACAACCAATGGCCTCTCTCTTTCCTCTCCAGCACACTAATATTTTAAGCAAAAAACTCATAAAAGCATTAGACCTCATTTATGATATTAGCTCTGTATTATTTTGTGATATTTTCATGTTGGTTTTACGTTATTGTTTTGACTTTGTTTTTAGAGATGTGTACACTATAATGGGACCATGTCAAAACGGGGGACCTGCCGGTTTTTCGACCCCTTTCTGATTTTTTTTACGTTGAGGTGATATATAGTATTCCTCTCTGGGACCATTAAGGGTTTTCTCTCCGTTCCTGGATTTGATGGAACATCCTCTAAAAGGTTTCAGATTGGGAACAAAAAGCAAGTGGGATTGAGACTCGAATGGAGTTATGTGAGAAAGTACAGCAAGCTATGACACCTGTATTACTCTTATAATTACTATTATTTGTATTATTATAACATTACTTTGCACAAGAAAACACTGAACATCGGACTTTTCATGACCATTGCCCATCCAGTCAAGCTCATCTTTTAATGGATTTGCACTTTTTAACGGGAATGATTTTTAAGTTATTTGAAAATTAATTGAAAATAACGCTGAAAAAAAGATGTCCAGTATTGTACAGTGTGTAGCAGACGATGCCTTTGTAAAGCTCACCATGTTGTTAACGGATGAAGAGTGGACTGTATTAGTACTGTAAATTAAGTGGGGGTTTTTGTGGATCTTTTATGCTTTGGGGTTTTTCTGGGATGAAATAGATTTTTTTTAGTTGAGTGAGTTTCTCAATTGTACCCTATTAAGATTGTACCTGTATGAACTGTTTGCAGCTGTGTTTTCATATTTTCTTAGTCACTATTTGCCATATTCGTCCCTCTGCTCTTTGTCCTCTTCCTGAGGCGTAAACAATAACTTTTCTTACGTCCTGCTAGATTTGTCTACCATCCTCTGGGAAATGGCAGTTTGAAGCGACAGAAGTAGTAGTGGCTGATTTGAATTGAAAGACAGTGTCTCGGTCTCCTCTCACTAGCTGGCCTCTATCTGCATCTTGCTGCTGTGGTACTGTGCTTTCCCTATTGTTTCCACTGCTAGGATCACTAGTCCTCCATAACTGCCTGTGCTTTGACCGGAATGTTAACGCATCTGTTACTACAGCCTGGAGTGATTCCCAAATGGCATATCTGTGTCCCAAATGGCACCCTAAACCCTATATAGTACATATTGGCATTGGTCAAAGGTTATGCACTATATAGGGAACAGGGTGCCATTTGGGATGGAACCGTCTCAATCTCCACTCCGCGTTCCTTCAGACCAACAGCGCCTGGAGAGAGCCTCGCTGCCGCTACCTACTTCCTACTACAGTTCTTATTTTATCACCGGTTCATTTAGTTTTCCTGGTGCTGAAAGATTCTGCAATGACCCACTCACAGCTGATCTGCAGACTAATGTAACACTCCTCAGTGTTGTAAAGTCTTAATAAAGTACATAACTTCACATCCGACCAATGCCTATTCCCTGCTACTTTTCTCACGATGAAGTAGTTCACTGAAGATTGTTCGGTCTTAATGTTAGACTATGAATGGCTTTTGTTGAAGTTAAGTGCACAGCATATAAGTGTCCCGCTTAAGGAGCAGGGCCTTGTTTTGGCTACACTACATACTGTACAGGACATTCATGGAAATGTCTAGAGGAAAAATTAATCAGACAATGAAACAGTATTGTCCATGCTATGCATTTCTGGAGAGGGTAAAATTCACTAGACAATGAAACAGTGTTGTCCATGCTATGCATTCCTGTAGAGGGTAAAATTCACTAGACACTAAATCCGTATTGTCCATGCTATGCATTCCTGGAGAGGGTAAAATTCACTAGACACTGAAACAGTATTGTCCATGCTTTGCATTCCTGTAGAGGGTAATTGATTTCCTGCAAAGTGGGGGAGATGAATAGGTGTGAGGACAGAGTTGACCATTACCTCAGCGTTCCCATGCAGGAAAAGACAGATGTTTAATCAATCCTCTCATTCAGAAGGCCCATTAGAAATCATTTGGTCAAACCAAGCAATCTATCCTCCTGTTTGTCACACAGAGCTAAATTGTATTCTCTGCTAGATGATGTGGATGGACCTAGAGCTTGTATGATGATGTGTTTATTATGCATTGTGTATCGGCCTATACATATATGGAGGGGATATGCTCACAGGCCACCCCCAGGTGGTGACGGTAGGAAACAACACCTCCACTTCGCTGATCCTCAACACTGGGGCCCCACAAGGGTGTGTGCTCAGCCCCCTCCTGTACTCCCTGTTCACCCATGGCTGCGTGGCCAATCACGCCTCCAACTCAATCAAGTTTGCAGATGACACAACAGTAGTAGGCTTGATTACCAACAATAACGAGAGCCTACAGGGAGGAGGTGGGGGCTCTGGGAGTGTGGTGCCAGGAAAATAACCTTTCACTCAACATCAACAAAACAAAGGAGATGATTGTGGACTTCAGGAAACAGCAGAGGGAGCACCCCCCTATCCACATCGACGAGACCGCAGTGGAGAAGGTTGAAACCTTCCAAGTTCCTCGCGTACACATCACTGACAAACTGAAATGGTCCACCCACACAGACAGTGTGGTGAAGAAGGTGCCACAGGAGGCACCTAAAACCCTCACAAACTTTTACAGATGCACAATTGAGAGCATCCTGTCGGGTTGTATCACCGCCTGGTATTGCAACTGCACCGCCCGCAACCGCAGGGCTCTCCAGAGGGTGGGAAGCATCACCGGGGGCAAACTACCTGCCCTCCAGGACACCTACAGCACCTGATGTCACGGGAAGGCCAAAATGATCATCAAGGACAACAACCACCCGAGCCACTGCCTGTTCACCCCGCTATCATCCAGAAGGCGAGGTCAGTACAGGTGCATCAAAGCTGGGACCGAGTGACTGAAAAACAGCTTCTATCTCTAGGCCATCAGACTGTTAAATAGCCATCATTAACACAGAGGCTGCTGCCCATATACATAGACTTGAAATCACTGGCCACTTTAACAACCTGACACTTGTCACTTTAATAATTTTGACATATTTTGCATTACTCATCTCATATGTATATACTATATTCTATTCTACTGTATCTTAGTCTATGCCGCCCTGACATTGCTCATCCATATATTTATATATTCTTAATTCCATTCCTTTACTTAGATTTGTGTGTTTTGGGTATGTTGTGAAATTGTTAGATATTACTGTGCTGTCGGAGCTAGAAACACAAGCTTTTCGCTAAACACGTGTATGTGACCATTCAAATTTGATTTCATTTTGAGCTCCAGGTTCGTCCCCCATGATGTCATCATTATAGCCAACAAACTCCTACAATGTGATTTAGAGGCGAAGCTAGAGGTGAAAAAAACTCACTAGATAACCTTTACTCCACACACAGAGACGCATACAAAGCTCGCCCTCCATTTGGCAAATCTGACCATAACTCTTATTCTTCTGATTCCTGCTTAGAAGCAAAAACTCAAAGAGGAAGTACCAATGACGCTCTCTATATGGAAGTGGTCAGATGAAGCGGATGCTAAGCTAAAGGACTGTTAATCCGGCCACTTATAAGAAATACTGCTATGCCCTCCGATGAACCATCAACCGGGCAGAGCACCAATACAGGACCAAGATCGAATCCTACTATACCGGCTCCGACGCTTGTCGGATGTGGCAGGGCTTGCACACTATCATGTGGTCCCGTGTGGCTCAGTTGGTAGAGCATGGCGCTTGCAACGCCAGGGTTGTGGGTTCATTCCCCACGGGGGGACCAGGATGAATATGTATGAACTTTCCAATTTGTAAGTCGCTCTGGATAAGAGCGTCTGCTAAATGACTTAAATGTAAATGTAATGGAATACAAAAGGAAACCCAACCGCGAGCTGTCCAGTGACGCAAGCCAACCTTTTAAATACTATCTATGCTCTCTTTGAGGCTAGCAACACTAAACCATGCATGAGAGCACCAGCTGTTCCGGACGACTGCGTGATCATGCTCTCCATGGCAAATGTGAGTAAGACCTTTAAACAGGTTAACATTCACAAGGCCGCAGAGCCAGATGGATTACCAGGACGCATACTCAGAGCATGCACTGACCAGCTGGCATGTCTTCACTGACATTTTCAACAAGGTCAGGTAGAGGTTGAAAGGATGAGGATGAATATGTATGAACTTTCCAATTTGTAAGTCGCTCTGGATAAGAGCGTCTGCTAAAAATGACTTAAATGTAATAGCTACATGGTTTCAAGCAGACCACCGCAGTCCCTGTGCCCAAGAACGACAAGGTAACCTGTCTAAATCGCACTGTAGCACTCACATGAAATGCTATGAAAGGCTGGTCATGGCTCACATCAACACCATCATCCCAGACAACCTGGACCCACTCCAATTCGCATTCCGCCCCAACAGATCCACAGCTGACGCAATCTCTAATGCACTCCACACTGCCCGTTCCCACCAGGAAATAGGAACACCTACGTTAGAATGCTGTTTATTGACTACAGCTCAGCATACAACACCATAGTGCCCTCAAAGCTCATCAATAAGCTATGGACCCTGGGATTAAATACCTCCCTCTGCAACTGGATCCTAGGCTTCCGGAGGAGCTGCCCCAAGGTGGTGAGGGTAGGCAACAACACATCCGCCACGCTGACCCTCAACACGGGGTCCCCCAGGGGTGCGTGCTTATCCCCTCCTGTACTCCCTGTTCACCCCACGACTGTGTGGCCGTGCACGACTCCAACATCATCATTACGTTTGCAGATGACACGGTGGTAGGCTTGATCACTGACAACGATGAGATGGCCTACAGGGAGGAGGTCAGAGACCTGGCAGTGTGGTGCAAAGACAACAACCTCTCCCTCAACATCAGCAAGACAAAGGAGCTGATTGTGGACTACAGGAAACGGAGGGCCGAGCACGCCCCCATTCACATCAACAGGGCTGTAGTGAAGCAGGTCGAGACCTTCAAGTTCCTTGCAGTCCACATCACTGAGGAATTATCATGGTCCACACACACCAACACATTTGTGAAGAGGGCATGACAACGGCTCTTCCCCCTCAGGAGGCAGAAAAGATTTGGCATGGGCCCTCAGATCCTCAAAAAGTTATACAGCTGCACCATTGAGAGCATCTTGACTGGCTGCATCCCAGCTTGGTATGGCAACTACTTGGAATCCGACCGCAAGGTGCTACAGAGGGTAGTGCGTACGGCACAGTACTATACCAGGCGGTGTCAGAATTGTCAGATACTTGCCACCCAAGTCATACTGTTCTCTTTGCTACCACACAGCAAATGGTACCAATGCACCAAGTCCGGAAGCAAGAGGACCCTGAACAGCTTCTACCCCCAAGCCATAAGACTGCTAAATAGTTAGTTTAAATATACTGAACAAAAATGTAAACGCAACCATTTCAAAGATCTCACTGAGTTACAGTTTATGTAAAGAAATCAGTCAATTGAAATAGATCAAATAAGCCCTAACCTATGGAATTCAGCTAATTGGGCAGAGGTGGTGGGGATGTTCTACTAAGCTAACATCTGAAATTGTTTTAAGATGGTCATACCATGGATCATGTAGCTATTTGATTTGGAATTTTAAGACCCCTTTAGGTATGAAAAAAATATTGAATTTGGCCTACTACTATAGCCCATAGAAACGCATTGAATAACACATTCATAAATGGCAAAGATGACAGTCAAAAAATAAATGAGGAATAAGGTTTTAAAGTGTCTGTCCTCTATCTAGGAGATATAAGAATGCTCAGGAAATGTATACAGTATATACATCTCCCGAGTGGCGCAGCGGTCTAAGGCACTACATCTCAGTGCTAGAGGCGTCACTAAAGACCCTAGTTCGATTCCAGGCTGTATCACAACCGGCCGTGATTGGGAGTCCCATAAGACGGCACACAATTGGCCCAGCGTCATCCGGGTTAGGGTTTGGCCAGGGTAGGCCGTCAATGTAAATAAGAATTATTAACTGACTTGTCTAGTTAAATAGAAATTGATAAATATATTTTTTTTAGACATTTTTTGTTGGCACAAAACTCCATAATTCCAATCATTTGAATGGGTTACCTTCGGACGAGTCCCGTGACACTTGTGGGGGTCGTAGAGCAAAAAGTGGGGTCATATTAGTTTGTAGCTCAAACGGTTTGGAAACTACAGACAGAAGTTAGCACATCAGTGTTACTGACGTGGGGGTTGTAGAGCAAAACAGAGAACACCTTATTCTTGAGAGACTTATCATTCATAGAGTGTAGGCCAAACCGTTCATATGCTACAGACATTTTTATGAGAAGACTGATTTTTGGGAAGTCTCATGGTCTGACAAACACTGCTGTAGCTATGCCACCTTCCACCACAGATGCTGAAGGCCGACATAAGCGGATGCAGTTGATTGACACACAGGCCATGTAAAAATAAAAAATAAACACATCTCTAGCTTAAACAGACCGATGTTGATGGGGATTTTTTTTTATTATGCTACTTAGATTGACGCACTGGTAAATCTAAGGATTTTATCCAATAAATTGCCTGGACTATCTGCATTGACCCTTTTTGCGTTGACTCTTCAAAGACTCCAAGTCATAGACTTCTCTCTGCTACTGCATGGCAATCGGTACCGATCAGTGCGTGGGTAAAATCACTGGGGAAGCCAGAAGAAAAGCCATTTTACAACCTATGTGATGTGAAAATTGCGTTGTTTGCTCTATAACCTGTTAATTCATATGCCATGTGACTGTGATATATAGGCCTAAAGGTTGATACAGTAAGAAGACACAGTGGCAGAATAAATTCAACCACACCTTTATTTCATCACAAAACCTCAGTCTGGTGAAGTACACAAAGCATACTGCATGTAACAAACAGTTACAGTGCATTTGGAAATTATTCAGACCCCTTCCCCTTTTCCAAATGTTACAATACAGCCTTATTCTAATTATTATTATTTATTTTTTAAATGTCCTCATCAATCTACACACAATACCCCATAATAACAAAGCAAAAACAGGTTTTTAGAAATGTTTGCAAATGTATTAAAAATAAAAAACAGATACCTTATTTACATAATTATTCAGACCCTTTGCTATGAGACTCGAAATTGAGCTCAGGTGCCTCCTGTTTCCATTGATCATGCTTGACATGTTTCTACAACTTGATTGGTGTCTACCTGTGTAAAATTCAATTGATTGGACAAGGTTTTGGAAAGGCACACACCTGTCTATATAAGGTCCCACAGTTGACAGTGCATGTCAGAGCAAAAACCAAGCCATGAGGTCGAAGGAATTGTCCGTAGAGCTCTGAGACAGGATTGTGTCAAGGCACAAATCTGGGTAAGGTTACCAAAACATTTCTGCAGCATCGAAGGTGCCCAAGAACACAGTGTCCTCCATTTTTAAATGGAAGTAGTTTGGAACCATCAAGACTCTTCACAGAGCTGGTTGCCAAACTGAGCAATCGGAGAAAAAGTGCCTTGGTCAGGGAGGTGACCAAGAACCCGATGGTCACTCTGACAGAGCTCCAGAGTTCCTCTGTTGAGATGGGAGAATCTTCCAGAAGGACAACCATCTCTGCAGAACTCCACCAATCAGGCATTTATGGTAGAGTGGCCAGACGGAAGCCACTCCTCAGTAAAAGGCACATGACAGCCCTCTTGGAATTAAGGACTCTCAGACCTAATGGACTCTCAGACCATGAGAAACAAGATTCTCTGTTCTGATGAAACCAAGATTGAACTGTGGAAGTTCCTCGTGTACACATCACGGACAAACTGAATTGGTCCACCCACACAGACAGTGTGGTGAAGAAGGCGCAGCAGGAGGCATCTAAAACCCTCACAAACCTTTACAGATGTACAATTGAGGTCCTCCTGTCAGGTTGTATCACCGCCTGGTATAGCAACTACACCACCTGCAACCGCAGGGCTCTCCAGAGGGTGGTGCGGTCTGCCCAACGCATCACCGGGGGCAAACTACCTCCCCTCCAGGACACCTACAGCACCCGATTTGATTACATAATGATAATATTTTTCTAAAGTTTGTGTACTTGGTTACTATGGTTATAAATAGTGACCGTGGAGCACATGGATGTCTTGGAGGGAGATTCAAATGTTGATGCCGGGAAGGATAGAAAAAGAAAGGTAAATATGACTTGTGAAGATAATATTGTACGTCATTACCAAATAGGCTCTAATTTCATGAAATGATGTTAGATTTTTGAAATGATGTTTTATTTATGTGCATTTAGGATGCATTGTATGCTAGCTGTTCAACTGGAGTTAGCATGCTAGAATCCCTGCTATTTACAAACCAAATATTGTAAAAATGCAAAGCTGTCATCGAGTCAAAGGGTGACTACTTTGAAGAATCTAAAATATAAAATATGTTTTGATTTGTTTAACACTTTTTTGGTTACGACATGATTCCATATGTGTTATTTCATCGTTTTGATGTCTTCACTACAATGTAGAAAATAGTCAAAATAAAGATAAACCCTTGAATGAGTAGGTGTGTCCAAACCTTTGACTGGTACTGTATATGATCATGGTTAAGTTGAAATTGAACACTTATTTTCTAAATAAGACCATTACGTTTTGTATTACGTTAGGATAATTGAGGGATTTTGATGTCTATTTAATGTGACTTACTATGGTTATTACTGACATGAATTATTGATTTATTTTTTCTATAAGATGCCCCCTAAATCAACCAAGGAAAGGACAAGGACATACTATATATAAACAAAATCAAACATGCTCCTATAAGATACCAGGAGTATCTTAAGAAACAAGAAAGAAAGACACCTCAAGAGAAAATAAAACAGTGAACCGAAATCCATCTCACAATTCTCCCAGTGAGAAAAAAGCAAAAAAAGGAGGCAATGGAAAATTAACCAAAGAAACAGAAGATCAACTATCCAGAAAATAGTGGTTATGGAGTCATACCTGGCAAGGAACACACCACCACACTCACCAGAAGTCTTACAGCTACCGAATGATGACCTACCTGTCCCTCAAATGACTCCACATCTATGTGATTGTTTTGGTGGACAGACCGTGATAATTCAACAAACAGAAGCAGACAAAGCACAACCTTCCACTTCACCTGCACAGTATCACAGCCACCTTCTAGCGCAACACAGCCATCTTCTAGCACAACACAGCCATCTTCTAGCACAACACAGCCACCTTCTAGCGCAACACAGCCATCTTCTAGCACAACACACCACTCGAGCGTCAAACACAGCCATCTTCTAGCACAACACAGCCATCTTCTAGCACAACACAGCCACCTTCTAGCGCAACACAGCCATCTTCTAGCACAACACAGCCATCTTCTTGCGCAACACAGCCATCTTCTAGCGCAACACAGCCCATTGCAGACATACAAGAGAGACTGATTGGAAAGTGGTGTGTTGTGAAATATGATGAAGACCTTTACGCTGGTATTATACAAGATGTTGATGCAGAGAGCGGCGCTCTAGTCAAGACCATGAGTCGTGTGGGAGCCAACTGATTATTTTGACCAATGAGGGAGGACATTGTATGGTACCAACCAGAGAATGTGCTTGGGCTTGTCCCTCAGCCTCATCCAGTGACAAAATGACATATGATGCTTGATGGCGCAGTCTGGGAGAAAAATTGCTCTCTCGTTAAACAATAGAGAGCATTAAGGGCAAAACCTAATCTTGAGTGAGCTCACACCTGTCTCACGGGTCTGAATTAATAGACTGCAGCCAGTGAACAATCATTTGTTCAATGTCAACCAGTGTTTCCAACCTTATACATGTATTTCTGCCTAATGCATTGAATCCCACAATTGTTCTAAAATATGCTTTAAGTTCACGAGGCATGTAACCTTTGTTTTTTGAGGTTTTGAATGTTCTATGTCTTCAATCAAGTTTGAACATGTACAACTGTGACATTAAACTGTTTAATGGTATTTTTCATCAGTTTCATATGAAATATCCTTTCCCCCACACTCTGTCATTACCACGAACCCTAGGTCATTACCATCACGTTACATCTTTTTGAGGAAAAGGTGTATTAAATTACAATTGATATTGATGATTTTCCCCATATGTGAACCTTATATGCTTGTTCTTAAGATAATTCCTAACATAATGTAAAATAGTAAGATATTGATATGGTAAACATGTTTCTGAGTATCACCAAGGCATATATGGGCATTTAAACATGACAACGAGGAATACATATAATTAAGAAAACTTTCAAATAGTAAAAAAAAAAAAAACTTTCTGTAATTTATTTTTCAACTAAAATATCCCATTTTATGACTTGGTGGTAATGACATTTCCCCTCAGCTATTTGGGGAAACTGATCAAAATCTTTATATTGTTAAATAGTATGGTCTCTGAGCACTATTAGATCTTGTTTCCAGACAGAGTGAAGATATTCTGATAGATAAAAAGCCGTTTCAAGAGGTTTTCTTTTCAAAAACATTTAACATGCTCTTATTTGCAAAATCAACCATGTGCATAATCTACCTCAAATACGGTGTACCCCTGCACATCGACTCAGTACTAGTACCCGTGTATATAGCCAAGTTATCGCTACTCATTGTGTATTTATTCCTCGCGTCATTATTTTTTCTCTCTCTCTGCAAGTAAGCATTTCGCTGTTTACACCTGTTGTTTACGAAGCATGTGACAAATAAAATGTCATTTGATTTCTATGGAGAGTTTTAAAGAGGATGCGAAGTATTAAGATCACCCACTAGGGGGTGGTATAACCCTACATTAATGTTGGGAAACGCAACACAGCTCCTCGAACCCTATTCTGGTCATTGCACTGAAGTTTGTGCAGATCTTTAGACAGGACCAACACCGGTTATGAACAGACCATCACAATCCATCAAGTTTTGCGGCAAAAATGACTGCATAGTCTAAGGCTGGCTACATCTAAACACCAGCCTTTTCCTTGTGAGTTGATTTAGATGGTAAGTAGGCCTTTGATTATTTTGATACATTACCTGTGCTTGCAATTATGATCTGGTGATTAGAACTACCAAAATGTTTAAATTCAAGGTTTTATTTGAATATGAGTCATCTGCCTGTTTATGACCAAGGTGTTTGTGTAATAAAATGTTCATGAATATAGAACTACCACCACTATGTAGCCCTCCCAGATACCATGTGTGATGTTTCATGCAAATAAGACAGAGATTCTTTTTTTTTTAAGAACAATGTTGTATTTAACAATGGAATTTTAGAAATAAATAAAGCATTTACAATTGAACCCAAAAAGTTTTTTAAAATGTTAAATTGATGAATGATACTGCCATAAGGAGACAACAGCATTTCACTTGACACAGGTAAAAAGTATTGCATTATTCAATGATTGTGGACCAGAGAACGCCTCTCATCTTCATATCATTTACATACCCTTGCTCAAGAAGAAAACAACATAATGAGTGTATGAAAAGTAATCAGTTACCACCTGGTATAACAATAATGTGCAAACCAATTAAATAATACAGTATTGCATCACTTAAAAGTGCTCTATAAAAGGTGCCAACATTCTTCAAAAAAGAGGGGAAATAAATCCTGTTTCCCCAGAAGCCTTTGCTCCTGGCTCTGATCGTCACCTAGGCCAATGCTTCCAGGCAATATTTAGTCTCAAACGCTCAGAGAACTGTCTGTTTAACATGAAAAGGAAAACAATGAAACATTTCTCAAGAGTCAGTCCAGTGGCAGCACACACAAGCAGTTTTCTACCTTATCTTTTCCCAGTGATGTCTGATATCCCAGTGTCTGTTTCTTAGGGGTGTTTGTGCGTAGCTGGGAAATCATCCCAATTAGAAAGTAGACTGGATCTACTAGACATTGGTGGAGTAACAGTGACAAGACAAAAAAACTAGTCAGCTTCAGGTTCATAGGTCAGTTCGCAATTAAGTCTCCGTCTTTCAACAAGCATTAGACCAATCAACATCTATTGTCTGGACAGAAATAGTACCTATGTAACAGACAATAACATGCCCCCATACAAGGATGAAAAACAACACATTCTTATCTTGAGAATTCGAAAAAATAATTATTGGTAAGGCAAAAAAAACACCCGGTCTGTATCGATGAGTGAATACACATATGAAGCTAAAAAACATGATCACAACACAATGTAGTGCTTTGGTGGCAACTGGGAAGAGAGAGAAACGGAGTATTGCTCTACTTGGGGGAGAGGAACGGATGGGATTACATTGTCTGTATTGCAGTGTTGACGTGAAACGTTGTTGTTTAGAGATTTCCCAGTTCATCTGCCTCAGTCTGTTTGGAAAGGAAAGGCGCTGGGGCACTTGAGCACATCCAAAAGCGCCGGAAAAAACATCCTATACCTTTTCTGAACAAGGCACTGACCAACAAACAGAAAAAATGAACTTTCTCCTCAAAAGCCTATCTGTCCATCCGACCGAGCCTATTACATGGAAGACCAGGGGTTGCCCGGGCTATGTAGCAGGGGCTCAGACGTTCATTTGGCACCGTCTCAGAAAGCTCGTCTCTTTATCTCAACGGCCTCTCCACCTCCGCATGGGGGACGCTTTTATTCTCTCATTCATCAGCAGTCCTGCTTCAGGAGAGGAGGGGGCGCATGGGAGATGGGATGGGGATGTCAAGGACAGGAAGCCGGACAGGACGCTAGTAGAGCACCTGTCACAACTGAAGAGCCTCCTGCTCTCCATCAGGAAGCGACTAAATGACTGAGCGCTCTTTCTCTCTCTCTTTCTCCCCCTCCCCTCTTTGCTCTTTCCTTTTCTCTGCATCTCTGCTCATGGCCATTCACCCCTCTCAGCAGGACTGGAGAGGCTTTGGAAAACTCCACAGGAAATGAAAGAGATGGACTGCAACTTAGAAGTCTGCCGCCCCGTCCTTCGCACTAAACCACAGGAACTGCGTATCTCCTTGAGCTTGTTTTCAGAAAAGCTTATTTAATGTTCACCAAATAGTGATGAATGAGTGTGTGTGTGTGTGTGTCATATTCTATACAGTTTTTTGAGTCAGGCAGCAGCATAGGCACCCTCAGTTTTTCATTGTCAATTGACCTTTCAGCTTCTACCAGTTAGGAGAAGAGAAACTCTCTCTCTCTCTGCCCTGGATAGTGAGAGAAATGGGGCTGACAGGAGCCCCCTGGGTCAGTTCAGTGTCGATGTCTGTCTGTGGGGGCAGGGCATCAGCAGCTGGGCGAGGTTGTGATTGGACTGTGCAGGTAGGCCAGGCTGCTGGGCTGGCCATGTGCTACCACGGAGACGGGGAAGCTGAATATGAAGGGTGAGGTGGGGGTGGAGGAAGACTTGGGGCCCAGGCTGGCTGCCGAGGGGCTGGCGGCCTCCACCGCACATGACGTGGCCAGCACCTGGGACTCGAACTGCAGCAGCTGACCCATGAAGCTGAAATTAGGGGAGATGATACTGCGGCGCTGCTTGACGAACTCAAAGGCTTCGTCCAGGCGAACACGCTTCTTCTTCATCAGGTATGCCAGGCAGATGGTGGCAGAGCGAGAGATGCCCGCCTGGCAGTGCACCAGCACACGCCCGTTAGAGTCTTTCACCGAGTCTGAAGAGAGACAAAGAGATAGGGGGTTCAGAACTGACTCCAGGATATTGATATGTAAAGGATAGGTAATACATAGTGCTCAGGATGATCTGTTGTCATGGTCCATAAGCTTTGATGATAGACACCCCCCCACAAAAGCCTCTTACACCTCAGTGTCTTATAAGCAATATATTACTCTGTAGCCCTATAAAACACAAACAGCAACACTATGCACCCAAGAGAAAAGACATGCAAATGGACAGGTAACTGTCAAAATAAAGGAATATACAAAGTATATTGAAAGCAGGTGCTTCCAAACAGGTGTGGTTCCTGAGTTAATTAAGCAATTAAAACATCCCATCATGCTTAGGGTCAGGTATAAATATTCCCAATTGCCCATTATTTTGGCTACCATGGCTAGAAGAACAGATATCGGTGACTTTGAAAGAGGGGTCTCAAAGGAAAAAGGCTATTTTAGGCTTAGGGGTTAGGTTTACAATTAGGGTTAGGGGTTTAGGGTGTGCACGCTTGCATGTGCGTGTGTGCGTGTCAGTCTCCAGATCTCAACCCAAGTGAACACTTATGGGAGATTCTGGAGTGGCGCCTGATACAGCGTTTTCCATCGCCATCAAAAAAACACAAAATTATGGAATTTCTTGTGGAAGAATGGTGTCGCATCCTCCAATAGAGTTCCAGACACTTGTAGAATCTATGCCAAGGTCCATTGAAGCTGTTCTGGTGGCTCGTGGTGGCCCAACGCCCTATTAAGACACTATGTTAGTGTTTCCTTTATTTTATATACAGTTTCCAGTATATCCTGCATCCAGACACCTACTGCAGCCCTTTCCATAAATAAACATTTCTCACCATGACAAATAGCAAAAACAGGGGATATGCCCTCATCACAGGGAGGCCATTTTGAGTAGTAATACACACATATTTCCACATAGATAGAATTTCATAAATAATCAATTAAAACATAGAAATGTGGTATCCACCTCTATACAAGTGCAGTCGTGATCTCTCGCGCACACACACACACACACACACACACACACACACACACACACACACACAACACACACACCACACACACACACACACACATGTAACTCCAACTAACGAGGCGGCGCCCAAGAACAGTGGATGAGTCAGACTCCCTAAGCAGCTAGCTCTGACGCATTCAAGTCCGTACACGCTTATATACACACACACACCTCCAAGCCTACTGGGGTCTCCACAGAACAGTGCAGAGGCTTTCATGTGTGTGTATTCTACCAAGATGGAACCTCTCGGAGCTACGCCCTCCTGTCCTCCCCATGGTAATCCCTAACCATTGGAGTACCGCAATAACTATAGCTCAGCACTCCTCTCCCTCGTCGTCCATATCAACAAAGCATTTTGAGCATGGGCAACACACACACTGAGATTCTGCACGAGCACATGATTTACTCTCTATTTATTGCCAATTATTTATTCTAAAATGCTCTCCCGTCAGATAGGCTATTACCTAACATGAAATTAAAATGTTCTGTCAAATGCATTACGCCACCCAGGGTTGAAAGATACTGCGACCATTACTCATACACTAGCATTAATTACCAAAGGAGCCATCTGTACAAATGTTCCTGAAGAGCCATCAATTAAAGTAACAATCTCGTCCCTGCAAGAAGAACAACCTTCAATCACATGACCTAATTAACATTCTACTGGGCTATGCGGCAGCTGGGTCCTACGGGGAGACCATCATGGACCATGTAATTCTCCTTCTGCTCATGATGATGATGATTAAGTTGCATTAGCCTGTGTCCCAAATGGCACCTTATTCCCTTTTTAGTGCACTACTTTGACTCGGGTCAGAAGAAGTGCACTATAGGGAACAGGGTGTCATTCGGGCAGGTCCCATGTATCTTCTAAGAAATTGAAACTTAACCGATAAACTCAATGGCTTCTATGAA
The DNA here is from genome assembly GCF_002910315.2 of Salvelinus sp. IW2-2015. Taxonomy (NCBI): domain Eukaryota; kingdom Metazoa; phylum Chordata; class Actinopteri; order Salmoniformes; family Salmonidae; genus Salvelinus; species Salvelinus sp. IW2-2015. The sequence goes on from NC_036842.1 coordinate 9,141,350, forward strand.
CCAGGAGCTGATGTCCTCTTTGTGGTTGTCCTCCACAGGAATGCACTTGTACTGGTAGACCCCCTCGAAGTGGTTGGGACAGTTAGAGGACACGTTGAGRAAGGCTGAGATGCCCATGCCGTCCAGCATGTCCTTTTTGGAGGCGTGGAAGGCACTGCCAAGGTACAGGAAGGGAAGAATCTCCACTGGACCAGCCTGGAACATATAGAAGACAAAGTGGGCATTAATACAGAGCCAAGAGAGAATAGAGGCAATTTTACAGTCAGAATGTCTCTTTCAAACATCACAAATTAACACAATTAATAGGACTGGAGAAAGGGCCTATTAACCATTTGCAATCATCAATAAATTAAAAGGCTTTGATAAATACAATTTACAGTGTGCACTCTTTATGTGAATGATTTTAATAGAAAGGTAGCAGCAATAGGGTCTGACATGTGGTCATATAAATCTCGGCCAATCACCAATGGCAATGATTGAACTCCAGCAGGTTATTTATCTCCGGGCAGCTTATTGATTTGGGCCCTGTTATGTCATTGCTGATATGGGCCCGCTTCAAACGGCAGAAATTATCGATAAGGGCTATGTAAAACAGATGTGCATAGGGAAGGTAGGCCGGGGCAATGTTCGTCACACAGGCCTACCACCCCTTCCAGCAGGGAGAGAAAAAACGGAAGCACAACTGGTGCTCTTATCGAGCCCGGAAACCAGTGGATGGAAACCAGTGGATGGCCAAAATGTACGAGTCCCCTAGTATTTCACTCAATGCCACATATTCAGTCAAACTCGGTCACCGAGATAAACAGGCACCCTTCTTTACCTGGTCATGGTGCAACGTCTGTGGAGTTCCACAGGAAGAACAGGAGTCCAAACTGGACTGGGTAGAGAACGAAGATAACGTTTTGGTCTTCAAACAAAACTCGGGATACTCCGTGAAAAATGTATCATAGCCCCCTGTGAAAAGAGATTAACGTTAGACATCAGGATATTCCAATCACAGGCCACACTCAACATAAAATAATAGCGCACCCTGTGCGTTAAAAAACGACTGTATAATTTACAAATTAGGCCTACCTAGCTTAATAGGCCTACAGATCATACATTTTTTTCAATAACAACCAAATAAAATATTTCTGAATAATTACATAAAAATTTTTGGAACACAATCATAATTAGAATTTCAATTTCTTATAATGTCATTTATAATTTGGGTAGGCCTATGCCTAACGGTTAAGGCCTTAATTACATTTGAAAACCTATTAAATACTCGAATAGATTACATGTTTTTGCATTTCCCCATTAACTTCCAATAATTTATTGAGAAATACTCTCGTGTGATTTTGTGCCAACACTTCACGCTTCAATGCGTGTGCGTCATTTAAATCTCTTTTGGATAATGACATTGCGATAATGAGCAATTTACAATAATAACTATTATCAAATAAAAATGTTATGTGAAATCTTGATGATGAACCAATTGTTGAGGATCACAAGATACTCACTGCGGCACATCCTCGTGCACCCAGATGTGGCTCTCTACGCATTACATCATTGTTAGAGCCTAATGCCCATTGTGGGTTGAATTGTGCAGCAATACAAAACGGCACTACATGTACCCTACCATTTTAAACTGATTGAGAAAGTATTACATGGTAATAACACACTTGTCAGATATAATGAGACAGATGTGATATTTAATTGTTGTTATTTATATTTGTAAACAAAGTCAGCATTGGGCATGTTTTAAATTCTGTTAACCTTAAGTGCATTGTGATCATCTTACCTTTTAGTAGAAATATTTCAGTTCCAAACGTGTCTCTGTATAATGCATTGAGCACCAGAGTGATTGTGCTATCGTCTTTAACCGTGTCTATGTCGGGCGTCCTCTCGTCGTAGAGGATCACAGCGGAGTACATTCCTGATTTCAGCCGAGCTTTGACCTCTTCATCACCGGATAGAATCTGGTCTAAACTCACGGAGCCCTTTGCTCGCCTTCTCACGATTGTATTACAGCGGATATTCACTGCACTCCGAATGTGTCCAGCGCTAAACGCCAGGAATGATCTGCAGTCCAGCACCAGACATTTCGCACTGTCGTCCTTCAACAACCTTTTCAAAACGTTGCAATCCATTTCGCAAAGTTCATCCATGATAACCATATTCTCCCCCATAATGAAGAAAAATGTGTTTTTCGTGTTGAAGAACACGAAGAGAGTGCTGGATGTGCGTTAATCCTGAGCAGCTCCTGCGCAATGTTGTGCTGTTATTCTTCTGAGAGCATTACTATCACGAGCAGTCACCTCTTTCCGTTTTATGAATGGATGGTGGCGTCACGCTGGAGGTGACGTCACCCGCTAGCACCATTCATTACCCATTCTCTCCTTTCTCTTCATTCATGAAAAGTCAACAATCAAAGCCGACAGAAGATGAAATTACCGCTGCCAAACCTCGAAAATTATGTTGACTCTCTTCTGAATGAATGCAAAATGGAGTAGTCTACTTCTTTTCCCACGATAGTCAAAATCTTCTGTAATTAAATGTAGGCTACCATGCCTAGGCTATTTAATCAGTTACTATTTTATATTACTTCATAGGAAGATCAATTGGTCAAATGTTATGAATGCGTTATATGCCTTTGCCATTCTTGATTTAGATTCTAAGTAATATACCTTTGTGAATAGGGTACCAACCAGTGGAGGCTGGTGGGAGGAGCTATAAGAGGATGTGCTCATTGTAATGGCTGGAATGAAATCATGTTTGATACCATTCCATTGATTCCATTCCAGCCATTACAATGAGCCTGTCCTCCTATATCTCCTCTCACCAGCCTCCTCTGGTACAGATGATGCTTTCCCTCCCCCAATCCCTTTCTCTCAACTGGGTGCCAGAGGGCCAGGATACCTCTCTTGTTTGCTCACACAGCCGTTACAGGATCCTGCAGGATATGACCAATGATACTTGCCCAAACTTGTTTTTAGCAACAGGATCAGAGTGTTGAAAGCAGGGTATGCAGATTTTCTCAGTTTCACGCAATCAGTAGTTTCACTGTTCTGTTCCATGGCAGCTGTCTTCTAGAACATTCACACCTCATCAGTAGGCTATCCCTCACTTCCACTGTGAAGGGGGTGGGGGGCTCTACAGACGGTTATATCAGTGGCTAATACAGGACTAGTAAAGGCCCAGTGCACTACTTTAGTGAACAAAAAATGTATAATTGTCATTGTATTTTTTGCTTTTTGGTTTTAATTTAAGGTTAGTGTTAGGCATAGCGTTAGCAGTGTGGTTAAGGTTAGGGTTAGGTTTAAAATCAACATTTAAGAAGATACATTTAGTAAATAGTCAGGGATTATGACTTTGTGGCTGTGGTAACTAGTGATGACGAGGCTAGACCAGGTAACTTGTGATAAGACATTTTTTGTTAACCAAATTCAACATTCTCTCATTGACCGCTATACAAAACTCCTCACTTGGTGAGCGAAGAAAAACGCTCCCTGCTGGAAAAGACAGATTTTGGGCCCAGTTATCGCTCTCGCTTCGCCTCTTCCTGGCTGATGAGCCTCAGTAATGGAGTGTTGTGCCAGAAACTCTATTGAGTGTTTCAAATTGTTTTTGTTTTCTTCTCCTATAATTGCAGCATGGTTGCTCTCCCTATCAGGAGAAATCCCATTATAATCAGCCCTGAATTCTTTTTTCACTGACATCATTATTAATGAACTGTTTCAATTTATTGTCATGCGGGAAAATCACTCTCTTTTCTTTCTTCTCTCACTCTCTATGTTCTATTTCTGTCAGATATCTACTGGAGATCTCTCCTCCATGTCCACTCTACTTTGTCTCTCTCTGAGTGGTTTTGATCAAGCATTAGCAACCAAGACATTCACGGAGGAAGTCACGGCTTTAAAAGAAGGAAGCATAATTGATTTCCTCAGACAGATCTGAAGGAATAGATGGCACCACATTGAGTGTCCACAAAGTGATTTCCTGAATCTTTGTTCTGGTGTCATTGTCACTACAGTCTGATTAAGGTGCAATGTCTCTGGAGAGTTTCAGTTCCTAATGCCCCATTCTCACTCAAGTGTCATCATTAATTCGTCTTCAAATCTGTCAAAGGCCACAATAACACTTTCAATTCAGAGAACATGTCATGTCATCTTACAGAGGTTAGTGGTTCCCTACATACATGTAACTTACAAAATAAAGGAAACACCAACCTAAATTGTTTTAATAGGGCGTTGGGCCACCATGAGCCAGAACAGCTTCAATGGACCTTGGCATAGATTCTACAAGTGCCTGGAACTCTATTGGAGGGATGCGACACCATTCTTCCACGAGAAATTCCATAATTTGGTGTTTCATTGATGGTGGTGAAAAACGCTGTCTCAGGTGCCGCTCCAGAATCAATTGGGTCTTTATACATGACCCTAAGCATGATAGCATGTTAATTAACTCAGGAGCCACATCTGTGTGGAAGCACCTGCTTTCAATATACTTTGCATCCCTCATTTATTCAATTGTTTCCATTATTTTGGCAGTTACCTGTATATAGTGTCATAGCCTACTGTAGAGTCTTTGTTCTCTCTCTCTCTCTCTCTCTCTAAGGTAAAAGTGTATCATTTGCATAGTTTAACACAAAACCTTTCAGAGCGCTCAGGTATTTGCATGTTGATTTCATCTCAATGGCTTCGGTAAGGTAGGGTGGAGATGAGGTGACACAGGGCGGATATGTTAATGTAAAAATTAACACAACGTCCTGGGCTGCAGGGCACATAGGAGATGGACAGACCGACTGCACTCTGCTACTATACAAAAAGGCTAGATAGGTACAGTATCGTAAATAGTGTCCAGGTTACAATAAGACAGCATAACAGGACAAATAGTAAATAAGAATATCATGTGAGTATCCTGAGGTGTCAGGCGTACTGGCAGTGTTGCATTGCGGTACCAGCTGAATAATGAATGGAAGGCCTTGAATGTTTCAGAGCAGAGAGGACGAGAGAAATAGGTGGCATAGATGTGTGTGTGTGTGTGTGTGTGTGTGTGTGTGTGTGTTGTGTGTGTGTGTGTGTGTGTGTGTGTGTGTGTGTGTGTGTGTGTGTGTGTGTGTGTGTGTGTGTGTGTGTGTGTGTGTGTGTGTGTGTGTGTGTGTGTGTGTGTGTGTGTGGGTGCAGCAGGAGGATATTCACTAACATAACACCCAGGCCAGTGTGACAACATGTGGTCAGTGGTCAGCAGTGTCAGAATGGAATTTGTCCTGCTATCGCCATGGCTCCCAGCGCCATGTATGCATGCAACGAGGGAGCTGCAATGAATCTCAGCCGTCATGGCAATAAGGGAAAGGTATATTAAGTGGGTGCAGAGAGCGCTGGATGTGGCTGTCATTGGATGTGGTGTGTTAGTGTGTGTGTGGTGTGTGTGTGTGTGGCCCTCCTCTGTTCTGTTTGACGTCATTATACTCCACCACCCTCCATCCGCCGGTCCCCATCACATCACACCCCAGGAGAGGACGCCCAGGCAGGCACACAACACAGGCTGGGTTCCCTCCCTCCACATCCTCCCAAACACAGACTACTCCCAAGTGAAGCTTAATTTTCCTCCTCTCTCACACACTCCTTGCCCCCTCCCCTCCCTCATTGGAATGATAAACATCCATCACTTTGCATGCTGTGTAGGGTATGAGTCACCCGTTGAAGCCATGGGAATTACATCCCACTCCCTCGCTCTCCTCTCTCTGCTTTCTGCTCTCTGCTCTCAGGGCAGCTGTGTGTCCCTCCCTGACTACACCAGTATGTTCGTCTGCCTCAGTTCATCCACTCTCTCTCCTTCTCTACCTCTCTCTTTCTCCCACCCCCCTTTCTCAGGTTCATGGAAACCACTCACAAATCTCTCTGCACCCTGCACTCTAAACCTTTTCTCCATAAACCATTTTAATCCAGTATTTAAGCATCAACTGAGAGTGGTGTGTTTTTATGAATGTGTATGTGGTGTTTTGGTATAAGTGTGTGTTTCTATATGTTTATATGGGGCAGACATAGAGATGGGTGGGCAGGTTGCATGTGTGTTATGTATGTTTTTATCACCCAGTGTGTCATTTGTCCCAGGCTTTTAGATTAGATTGTAACTCCAGACAGCTTGATTTCTCCTGGGATTACTGGACTGGGCTGAGGGAGCAGGGAGGTGGGGGTAGACCAAGAACCATTTAAAAAAGGCCAGAAGATCCATTCAACTAAATTTGCTCCTGTGGAAATCCCTCAGAGTTTTGTTTGGATCATAGACGGGTTGCCCCTCTCATCATGGCAAAACATGTAGCAGGGCTTTGGATAAAAATCATTCACGACATCAGGCTACGAGATACATGAGGAAATAGATTTGAAAGATACCCAACCACGTGAATGTAATGTAGACGGCTACAGTGTACGTGCCAGCTGCTTTTCCCATTTCTAAGTGAAGAAAAAGTTCATATGACACGTGTAGCGTATGACGTTAAACGACAGTGGTGTTTTTGGAAAGTCTGTGAGTTAATCAATGACCTAGTTACTGTGTCAATAACCTCAACCCGTCTGTGGACTTCTCACCTGTTTTCTGGTGCTGGATATGTAAAATAGTATATTGGTTGGGCAGCAGACTTCAGTCCAGGCATGGAAGGTTCACCCTAACCTCAGTGCTTGTTAGGTTATTGAGGTTGGGACTTTGGAATCTACAGCTCCAACTCTATTGTGGATGTTATGTGACTTGACAATTTCCTTCTCTTTATGTACCGTGCAGTCATACAGGCTTTGAGTTGTTGAGGTATGTGCAATGCACAATAACGAGCGGAAATGGAATCCGCAACTCGCTGGTTTAAAAAGGACATCTTTTATGCGGCTGGGACCATGAGATTAGTGTAAGAACAGGATAGGAAGGCAAACATTGTGCTTCTACACCCTGTAAAGGCAAGCCAGAGACCTTTCACTCTGGATGGAACCAGCTCACACTCAGAGCAGGGTCCATTTCATTCGGTGTACAAAGGTGGATCGAATCGGAACATTTGAAGAGGTCATGAGTTCACTACTCTGCTCAATACAGAATAAATGAAGAGTTTCATTCCAAAATGCTATATATTCATTTTTAGAAATGTGGGTAAATTACCTTCAATTGTAGAAAGAACTTATCAAAGAGATTGGTGTGTTTTTTCATCACCTTACACGGAACCCAAAGCGGCTGCGCACGTGCGCCATCGTGCGCTATCGTGCATACATTTATTTTGTCCCCCTACACCAAACGCGATCACGACACGCAGGTTAAAATATCAAAACAAACTCTAAACCAATTACATTAATTTGGGGACAGGTCGAAAAGTATGCATGACAATTTAGCTAGTTAGCTTGCACTTGCTAGCTAATTTGTCCTATTTAGCTAGCTTGCTGTTGCTAGCTAATTTGTCCTGGGATATAAACATTGAGTTGTTATTTTACCTGAAATGCACAAGGTCTTCTACTCCGACATTTAATCCACACATAAAACGGCCAACCCAATCGTTTCTAGTCATCTCTCCTCCTTCCAGGCTTTTTCATCTTTGAACTTATATGGTGATTGGCATCTACACTTTTACCACGACAAGGCAAAACATTTAGTCTTTCAATCACCCACGTGAGTATAACCAATGAGGAGATGGCACGTGGGTACCTGCTTCTATAAACCAATGAGGAGATGGCACGTGGGTACCTGCTTCTATAAACCAATGAGGAGATGGGAGAGGCAGGACTTGCAGCGCGATCTGCGTCAGAAATAGAAAGGTGTTCTATTTTAGCCCTTGGCAACGCAGACGCTCGTTGGCGCACGCGAGCAGTGTGGGTGCAAACATGGATTTGTACATTTATTTTGCGACGCTCGCGCACGCGACGTGTCTGGTCTGGTCAGCATGTTATCTTGGCATGGGGTTGATCATTGACAGACAAATAATAATATTTTAGCAAATAGCTATGTATCCGCCTCACTCTGAGAAATAAGTAGTACTACTAGGTTTTACGCAGTCAAATGTGACGAATAACTACATTTTAAAAAGTTATCAATATAGTAATATGAGATCTGTATGTAAAATATTTAGCCATTTAGCAGATGCTCTTATCCAGAGCGACTTACAGTTAGTAAATACATTCATCCTTAGATCGCTAGGTGAGACAACCACATATCACAGTCAAATATACAGGACATTAACTTTCCATTCCAGCTAAACAATGGATATATAGCYTTTTGCAACAAAACCCATTTTAATACATATCTAAAATCTATGAATGAAAAATCTGAGAGCAGTAACACACACACATGAAGGTACCCATAAGCAATCATTTCTGATGGAAAAAATACAAATGTGAAAAATTGGTGGACATAGTGTTTTGTAACTAAACTCTTCGAATAATGAGTTATTTTGTCTAGGGACTATAGTCTTGTATAGCTTTTCCCCTATAGCCATATTGCTCAGCCTGAGACATGCCAGTTGGGTTCTGCCCACAGATGCCAGGCAGTGCAGACAGAATAAGAAAACCGCAGGCTCAGTTGGGCTGAGTAATCTTTTCCTAATTAGTCAGTTAGTCCTGAGGAACAGTCTCTCTTGTTCCCTTCTATCCTATCCAGTTATACCCAATGGCCTGCATGTTTCTGCTGGCTGGCTGTTCTGCTGGCAACAGTTACAGACAACACAGATAGCCAGCAGCATACCACCCTGCATCCCACTGCTGGCTTGCTTCTGAAGCTAAACAGGGTTGGTCCTGGTCAGTCCCTGGATGGGAGACCAGATGCTGTTGGAGGGCTGGTAGGAGGCACTCTTTCCTCAGGTCTAAAAATTATCCCAATGCCCCAGGGCAGTGATTGGAGACATTGCCCTGTGTAGGGTGCTGTCTTTTGGATGGGATGTTAAACGGGTGTCCTGACTCTCTGAGGTCATTAAAGATCCCATGGCACTTATCGTGAGAGTAGGGGTGTTAACCCCGGTGTCCTGGCTAAATTCCCAAGCTGTCCCTCATGCCATCACGGTCACCTAATCATCCCCAGCTTATAATTGGCTCCTTCATCCCCCTCCTCTCCGCTGTAACTATTCCCCAGGTCATTGCTGTAAATGAGAACGTGTTCTCAGTCAACTTACCTGGTTAAATAAATAAACAGATCAATTGTGCTCAGGCTATTTATTCAAACTGAGGGTTTCCTAACATATAATGACCGTTATGAGAAATTCATCTTGGAATCATTGCCAATGTAAGTGGCTGAGTTAATTGATCATGTCCAGAAATAGAAAATATAAACGTTTTCACAACGTTGCATTTCTGTTGCTTAATAAAGTAATTGTTTTGATATTTAGGAGTGGTGGACAGCATCTTTCTAAATAGGTCTCAGATCACAGGGAAGCTGCTGGCTAATGGGTATCACTATTGCTACTGGGTCATTCCACCAGCTCTGTGCCTTTTGAGATGTGCAACTTGGTGGAAAAAAACCTTGGTTTTCACAAAATGTTAACATTCTGGCGCTGCAGTGGATAGCTGCCGTCTTACGGGCTCCAGACCAATACTGCCATTTTGTTCGTTTTTTTTTTACGCTGATCTTAACTTTTTTTGTACATACTATTTCCTCCATTTTCATATTACCGAAATGAGGTTCTGGACATCAAATTTATTTATATAGCCCTTCGTACATCAGCTGATATCTCAAAGTGCTGTACAGAAACCCAGCCTAAAACCCCAAACAGCAAGCAATGCAGGTGTAAAAGCACGGTGGCTAGAAAAAACTCCCTAGAAAGGCCAAAACCTAGGAAGAAACCTAGAGAGGAACCAGGCTATGAGGGGTGGCCAGTCCTCTTCTGGCTGTGCCGGGTGGAGATTATAACAGAACATGGCCAAGATGTTCAAAATGTTCATAAGTGACAAGCATGGTCAAATAATAATCATGAATAATTTTCAGTTGGCTTTTCATAGCCGATCATCAAGAGTTGAAAATAGCAGGTCCGGGACAGGTGGCGGTTCCATAACCGCAGGCAGAACAGCTGAAACTGGAGCAGCAGCACGGCCAGGTGGACTGGGGACAGCAAGGAGTCATCATGTCAGGTCGCCCTGGGGCATGGTCCTAGGGCTCAGGTCCTCCGAGAGAGAGAAAGAAAGAGAGAAAGAGAGAATTAGAGAGAGCATACTTAAATTCACACAGGACACCGGATAAGACAGAAGTACTCCAGATATAACAAACTGACCCTAGCCCCCCGACACATAAACTAATGCAGCATAAATACTGGAGGCTGAGACAGGAGGGGTCAGGAGACACTGTGGCCCCATCCGATGATACCCCCGGACAGGGCCAAACAGGAAGGATATAACCCCACCCACTTTGCCAAAGCACAGCCCCCACACCACTAGAGGGATATCTTCAACCACCAACTTACCATCCTGAGACAAGGCCGAGTATAGCCCACAAAGATCTCCGCCACGGCACAACCCAAGGGGGGGGGGTGCCAACCCAGACAGGAAGATCACGTCAGTGACTCAACCCACTCAAGTGACGCACCCCTCCTAGGGACGGCATGAAAGAGCACCAGTAAGCCAGTGACTCAGCCCCTGTAATAGGGTTAGAGGCAGAGAATCCCAGTGGAGAGAGGGGAACCGGCCAGGCAGAGACAGCAAGGGCGGTTCGTTGCTCCAGAGCCTTTCAGTTCACCTTCACACTCCTGGGCCAGACTACACTCAATCATAGGAAAGCAATCACTAACCTTGATTTGGATGAAGACTTCTACTTCAACGGGTCGGTAGCGCACCAGACCAGGCCCTAATCCCCGGGACTCGAAGGAGGAAGAGACCGCGCAAGAAAGGCCGACAAGCGGGCACGCTGACGAGACTGTGTCGGCAAGTAAATTAACCTCCTCTACACTCTGTTATTTTGGCGAACATACAATCACTACAGAACAAACAAGACAAACTCCATTCGAGACTGTTCTATCAATGGGACTTCAAGAACTGCGATATCCTATGTTTCTCGGAGTCGTGGCTGAACAAGTACAAGGATAATATACTGTACATCTAGCTGTTTTTTCTGTGCATCGGCAAGACCAAACAGCAGCTTCTGGTAAGGTTAAGGGGGAGGTGTGTGTCTCTTAACAACAGCTGGTGCGTGATCTCTAATGTTAAGGACGTCTCAAGGTTCTCCTCACCTGTGTTAGAATACCTCATGATAAGCTGGAGACCATACTCTTTACCAAGAGGGTTTTTAAACTATATTTTTACGTAGCTGTCTATTTACCGCCACAAACCCAGGCTGACATTAAGACGGCACTCAATGAGCTGCATAGGGGCATAAGCAACCAAGAAAATGCACATATAGAGGTGGCGCTCCTAGTGGCCAGTGATTTTAATGCAGAGAAACTGGAATCCGTTTTACCTCATTTTTACTCCACACACAGAAACGCATACAAAACTCTCCCTCGCCTCTAATTTGGCAAATCTGACCATAACTCTATCCTCCTGATTCCTGCTTACAAGCAAAAACTAAAACAGGAAGTACCAGTGACGTGCTCAATAGAGAAGTGGTCAGATGAAGCGGATGCTAAGCTACAGGACTGTTTCGCTAGAACAGACTGGAACATGTTCCGGGATTCATCCGATAACATTGAGGAGTTTACCATATCAGTCACCGGCTTCATTAATAAGTGTATCGACAACGTCGTCCCCACAGTGACCGTATGTACATATCCCAACCAGAAGCCATGGATTACAGGCAACATCTGCACTGAGCTAAAAGCTAGACCTGCCGCTTTCTAGGAGCGGCAGATGCTTATGAGAAATCCCGGTACAACCTACAACCTAACCGACTAGCCATCAAACCATCAGTCAAAACGTCAATACAGGACTAAGATCAAATCCTACTACACCGGCTCTGACTCTTGTCAGTTGTTGCATGGCCTGCAAACTATCACATATTACAAAATAAAGCCCAGTCGCGAGCTGCCCCCAGTGACACAAGCCTACCAGACAAGCTAAATGCGTTCTATGCTCGCTTTGAGGCAAGCAACACTGAACCATGCATGAGAGCACAAGATGTTCCGGATGACTGTGATCTCGCTCTCCGTAGCTGATGTGAGTAAGACCTTTAAACAGGTTAACATTCACAAGGCCACAGGGGCATACTCAGAGCATGTGCTGACCAGCTGGCAAGTGTCTTCACTGACATTTTCAACCTCTCCCTGACCCAGTTTGTAATATTTACATGTTTCTAGCAGACCACCATAGTCCCTGTGCCCAAGAACGCCAAGGTAACGCCCCATTGCACTCACATCTGTAGCCAAAATGTTTTGAAAGGCTGGTCATGTCTTACATCAACACCATCATCCCAGAAACCCTGGACCCACTCCAATTCGCATATCACCCCAACAGATCTACATATGACGCAATCTCTATTGCACCCCACACTGCACCCCACACCTGGACAAAAGGAACACCTATGTGAGAATGCTGTTCATTGACTATAGCTCAGCGTTCAACACCATTGTGCCCTCCAAGCTCATCACTAAGATCAGAACCCTGGGTCTGAACACCTCTTTCTGCAACTGGATCCTGGACTTGCTGACATGCTGCCCCCAGGTGGTGAGGCTAGGCAACTGCACATCCCTCACGCTGACCCTCAACACTGGGGCCCCTCAGGGGTGCGTGCTTAATCCACTCCTGTACTCCCTGCACACCCACGACTGTGTGGCCGTGCACGTCTCCAACACCATAATTATGTTTATGACGACGATGAGACAGCCTATAGGGAGGAATTCAGAGACCTGGCAGTGTGGTGCCAAGACAACAACCTCTCCCTCAACTTCAGCAAGAAAAAGGAGCTGATCGTGGACTACAGGAAACAACGGGACAAGCACGCCCCCATCCACATTGACGGTGCTGAAGTGGAGCGGGTCGAGAGCTTAAAGTTTCTTGGTGACCATATCACAAAGGAATTATCATGGTCAAGACTAGAGATCTTCACGGGTCTCGGGTATTCGGGTACAGGTGGATCCGTAAAGACCTCTAGTCCACACACACCAACACAGTCATGAAGAAGGCATGACACCACCTCTTCCCCCTCAGGAGGCTGAAAAGATTAGGCATGGGCCCTTCAGATCCTCAAACTGTTCTACAGCTGCACCATTGTGTTCAAAACAACTGGGAACTCGGAAAGAAATGAGGTCCGACTGGGAAAAATAATTTTGAACAGATCCAACTCAAAATTCCAACTTGGGAAGTCGGGCCTCTTTCTAGAGCTCCYATTTTCTGACCTAAAGATCACTGACATCATGATTTGACCTCGTATTTTTCAGAGTTCCCAGTTGTCTTGAAAGCACCATAAAACTCATGGTAGGCCAGCTTATATCTGTGTGAATCTGGATTCAGTGCTCTCGTCTGCATTAAAACCTAATATCGATCCAGGTTGGATGTGAGCAGAGAGGAGGTGCGCCTAATCGACCACGTCCCCTGACTTTGAGAAGCTCTGACTCGACATGCATCAAGCACACCCACCTCATTAGTGGCGGTGAGATAAGAGACATTATGTCAGACTCATTTGAAATTGACAGTCATAGTTCCACATTAAAAGTATGTGATGGTGAGTTGAGAAGACAATCAGAAATACTGCTAGAATGTTTTTCAATTGACTGCCATAGTCCCAAATAAAGTTAACTTTGGCTTTTAATTACATACATTTTTTCACATGGTTGGGTTTCACATGGTTGGGTTTCACATGGTTGGGTTTCACATGGTTGGGTTTCACATGGTTGGGTTTCACATGGTTGGGTTCGCGGGAACCCCTGTTTTGCATGACTTGACTATTAGATGTCCAATATTTACTTTACATAATAAAAAATTCAAAATGTGTCTCACCATATTAAAATGAGAGATCAGTTCATGTAACAGGTTTGACCTTAAAATGAGGTACAGGTTATTGTTTTTTTTTAGCTTAAAATCAATCATTAATCACATTAAATAATAATCTTCAGAAATGACTTTGTCAAAGCAACAAAATAACTAGCGCTTTGCAATGTTGATGAAAACTTGGAGAAATGATAGGGTTAAGTGGGTTAAAATCTTCCTGCTAGTCACAGGGAGGGCAAAGAGGGACATGTCATAATACTGCATTTTGGCTCTTTAGCAAGTCTTTATTCATATAAAAGAAATCAGATTTATTGAATTATCCATGTGGTCTATATTAAAGGACACTTTATTTTAAAATGCAAAATTGGTGCACAACGTCTACTTAAAATACCAAAGGGACACAAAAGGCACCCATTTCGCTGAATGACCCTAAAGATGCGATAAGTCACAGAACCACAGCCTCGCTATCACTCTCTTTTTCTCTCTCCATCTCTTCCTCTCCCCCCTCTGTGTTTAGGTGTGTGTGTGTGTGTGTGTGAGTGTGTGAGTGTGTGTGTGCTCAGACACAAATTCCACCCACACATCTCCGGAAACTGCTGTATCCTCATTCAAGCTCCCTGTTTTGTATAGTCAAATTTGTCAAGCAGATGGGAGCAGATGGGTTCAGGTCAGGCCACTGACAATATGTTACTCAATGATATTGTTGGATGAAGCTCCTGGAAAAAACACAAACCTATTCATTCTTCAGTGATCTGACAGCATGGGAAATTGAAATGTTCACAGAGTAGATTGCAGAACCTCATACTTTTACTTCTTACTGCTGAAATCCCGTTAACAGGATCGATTTGACCACCTCGTCAACAGCCAGTTGCAGGGCGCCAAATTCAAACAACAGAAATCTCATAATTAAAATTCCTCAAACATACAAGTATTATACACCATTTTAAAGATAAACTTGTTGTTAATCCCTCCACAGTGTCCGATTTCAAAAAGGCTTTACGACAAAAGCATACCATGCGATTATGTTAGGTCAGCGCCTAGTCACAAAAAACACAGCCATTTCCCAGCCAAAGAMAGGAGTCACAAAAAGCAGAAATAGAGATAAAATTAATCACTAACCTTTGATGATCTTCATCAGATGGCACTCATAGGACTTCATGTTACACAATACATGTATGTTTTGTTCGATAAAGTTCATATTTACATCCAAAAATCTCAGTTTACATTGGCACGTTATGTTCAGTAATGTTTTGCCTCCAAAACATCCGGGGATTTTGCAGAGAGCCACATCAATTTACAGGAATACTCATCATAAACGTTGATGAAAGATACAAGTGTTTTACATAGAATTAAAGATACACTTCTCCTTAACTTCTCTAGGGTAGGGGGCAGCATTTTCACGTTTGGATGAAAAGCATACCCAAATTCAACTACCAGCTACTCATCCCCAGGAGATAAGATATGCATATTATTAGTATATTTGGATAGAAAACACTCTGAAGTTTCTAAAACTGTTTGAATCATGTCTGTGAGTATAACAGAACTTATTTAGCAGGCGAAACCCCGAGGACAAACCATTCAGAATTTTCTTTTTTTGAGGTCACTGTCTTTTCAATGTGTTTTCATTGGGAAACCAGATTTCTAAGCGAATTACTTGCAGTTCCTACGGCTTCCACTGGATGTCAACAGTCTTGAGAAATAGGTTGAGGTTATTCCTTTGTGTAATGAAGAAATACGGCCATCTTGAAGTCAAGTCACTCCAGGTGTCGTGTTTGATTGAAGTGCATGTCCAAAAGGCATGCTACATTTCATTTTAATCCTGTATTGAACACAGATAATCCCGTCTTCAATTTTATCGATTATTAACGTTAAAAAATACGTAAAGTTATATTACAAAAGTAGTTCGAATTTTTTTGGCAAAGTTTACAGGTAACCTTTGAGATATTTTGTCGTCATGTTTGAGCAAGTTGGAACCTGTGTTTTTCTGGATCAAACGCGCCAAATAAATTGACATTTTGGATATATATCGAACAAAAGGACCATTTGTGATGTTTATGGGACATATTGGAGTGCCAACAATAGAAGCTCGTTAAAGGTAAGGCATGAATTATATTTTTATTTCTGCGTTTTGTGTCGCGCCTGCAGGCTTGAAATATGCTTCTCTCTCTTTGTTTACTATTGTGCTATACTCAGATAATAGCATCGTATGCTTTCGCCGAAAAGCCTATTTGAATTCTGACATGTTGGCTGGATTCACAACCAGTGTTGCTATAATTTGGTATCTTTCATGTGTGATTTAATGAATGTTTGATTTTATAGTAATTTTCATAGTAATTAATATTAATTTGGCGCTCTGCATTTTCTCAGGCTGTTTGCCAAGTGATACAGTAGCGTCTTGCCTAAACTCAGATTTTTGGATATAAATATGAACTTTACCGAACAAAAAATACATGTATTGTGTAACATGAAGTCCTATGAGTGTCATCTGATGAAGATTATCAAAGGTTAGTGATTAATCTTATCTCTATTTCTGCTATTTGTTTGGTGTGCTTTCGTCGTAAAACCTTTTTGAAATCTGACACTTTGGCTGGATTTACAACAAGTGTAGCTTTAAAATGGTGTAAAATAATTGTATGCTTGAGGAATTTAAATTATGGGATTTCTGTTGTTTTCAATTTGGCGCCCTGCAGTTTCACTGGCTGTTGACGAGGTGGGACGCTACCGTCCCACATACCCTAGAGAGGTTAATGCAAATGCTGTGTCAGATTTCAAAAAAGCTTTACGGCAAAAGCACACCATGCGAAAATCTGAGTACAGCACTCAGCCACCAAACGGATACCCGCCATGTTGTGGAGTCAACAAAAGTCAGAAATAGCGTTATAAATATTCACTAACCTTTGATGATCTTCATCGGAATGCACTCCCAGGAATCTCAGTTACACAATAAATGTTTGTTTTGTTCGATAAAGTCCATCATTTATGTCCAAATACCTCCTTTTTGTTCGCGCGTTTAGTCCAGTAATCCAAATGCACAAGGCGCAGGCACTAGGTCCAGACGAAAAGTCAAAAAAGTTATATTACAGTTCGTAGAAACATGTCAAACGATGTATAGAATCAATCTTTAGGATGTTTTTATCCTAAATCTTCAATAATGTTTCAACCGGACAATTCCTTTGTCTTTAGAAATGAAAAGGAACAGAGCTCGTCCTCACAGCCGCGCGCGTGACTAAACTAATGGCATTCTGCCAGACCCCTGGTTCAAACAGCTTTTATTCGCTCCCCCTTCATAGTAGAAGCCTGAAACAAGGTTCTAAAGACTGTTGACATCTAGTGGAAGCCTTAGGAAGTGCAATATGACCCCATGTACACTGTATATTGGATAGTCAAAGACTTGAAAACCTACAAACCTCTTTTCATCCGAACGTGAAAATAGCGCCCCCAGCCATAAGAAGTTTTAACAAACAAACTGTTACAGGGGATATTTAAAGATACAATATAATAGATGTACTGTGTGAATGCCCTTTGGTTGACTACAATCCCCTAACATAAACAGTGCTGTATAGTTCAGTCTTAAGTGGATTCCAAGCATCTTTTCAAGACAGTCAAAGCCGGAGTCCAACTTGTGTCTGTCTGGCTTTTTCCACACAGCCAAAGCTCCTGTCTAGGCTGAGGCTCTACCCTCCATCCCTCCATCCCTCCATCCCCAGGAAGTCCAGATTCAGGCGGTCCGCTCTGCTGTGCTATGAGTGGATGAACATGGATTATCCCCGGCCCCGGCCAGCCCACCAGGCCAGCCAAAGTGGGAGGCATGGGGAGAAGCAGTGCTAAAGAGTGTCTGTGGTAAGAGGCAAGCGAGCAGTGTGGACACTCAGGGATAAGGGAGCAGAAAAACACTAATATTAAAACCTCTTAAATGTAATGGCAAATGTAGATTTCCGCCTAAATAGACATACCCAAAAGTAACTGCTATTCCTGTGTAATTACATTGGTATATCTGGAAAGAAGACATCTGGGAGATTATTAGGAAATGAACAGAAGATAGATAGGAGTCACATAGTTCAGAATACACAAGATCAAGCACACACAAAATAACATTTTTTATTTATTTTCTATTTATTTTGAAAGTCATCTTTCATTGACAAGCTAAAAGTGAATTATTGATGACTTTGCAATCCCTAAATGCTATTTGTTCAGTATAAAAACACAATTTCTACCATATCAATCTCACTCAAACATTGTGGTGGTGTTAAGGGGTACATTCAAGTGTCCCTTCAACCTCTCCAAAGTGTTTTTGCACACTGAATGTGCCTAAAAGTTATTGTTCACTATAAAAACATAATTTCTACAACACCAACCTCTCTCACACATTGTGCTGGTGTCTGGGGACATACAGGGGATATGGCTAAGCAGACAACATACTTTTTTTGATGCGCAAAGATATAATCACTTGGTGGACATTCGACGTTGCCATTAAGTCATACATCATCAGATAACATTGGCGATAGGCTAGATTTGTTCCTACCAACCAAGCATTAATTTGATACCTCCCATGTAGCTATAGCTCAAACCCAGACCAAATCGAAGCTTACCTTGTAAGATGTTTGCTGTTTGATGTAAACGTTGTGTAAAAACATTTTGACTGTCGGGGCTGGTGATCAATAACGGTAGGTCACAGGCAGACACATAAGATATCCACATGATCTGTGGAGTTCCGGCTTTCCGTGTGTATCAACGTATCCCGTGTTTATTTCGTTTATGCTTCACAACGCTAACCGGAATGTAGGTAGCAGCCATCTTGAAAAGAGGTCATTGGCTCGGCCTGCCCTTATACATTTGTATACCCATATATGGTAGCAAGTCATACCAAAGATTTGAATGCACCGATCAATAGCCAAGATACTCAGCTATCCGCAGACCCCTTGCTTTTGCAGATAGGGGCTACCGTTCTCATACCAGACTGAATTGAATTTTTTTAAAATCTAATAGGGTCCCCAAATATGGGGACTTTACATTTAAGAGGTTTAAACAACATGTGAGAGCTAAACCCCCTGGATCCAGGGAGCTGTGGAGAGGGCCAACACACGTGGACTCCTGCACCACACTGTTGCTGCTGCTGCTGCTTCTGCTAAGGTTTCTTTATATGCCTCTTGACTCACTCCTAAATAGAGTAGGGCTTGGCTATACAGTGCCTTCAGAAGGTATTTACACCCTTTGACTTTTTCCACATTTTATATCTTGATTAGATAAGTATTCAACCCCCTGAGTCAATACATGTTAGAATGACCTTTGGCAGCAATTACAACTGTGAGTCTTTCTGGACAGGTCTCTAAGAGCTTTGCACACCTGGATTGTACAATATTTGCCCGTTATTCTTAAAAAAGTCCTCAAGCTCTGTCAAGTTGGTTGTTGATCGTTGCTAGATAGACATTTTCAAGTCTTGCCATAGATTTTTAAGCCGATTTAAATCAAAACTGTAAGTAGGCCACTCAAGAATATTCAACTCTAGTGTATATTTGGCCTTGTGTTTTAGGTTATTGTCCTGCTGAACGGTGAATTTGTCTCCCAGTGTCTGTTGTAAAGCAGACGGAAGCAGGTTTTCTTCTAGGATTTTGCCTGTGCTTAGGTCTATTCTGTTTATTTTTATCTAAAGAACCACCTAGTCCTTGACAATGACACGACTTCCTCCGAAATCGGTCCCTCTCCTTGTTCGGGCGGCGGTTGACGTCACCGCCCTTCGAGCCATCGCTGATTCACTTTTCATTTTCCATTGGTTTTGTCTTTGTCTTACACACCTGGTTTCAATTCCCCAATTACCTGTTCATTATTTAACCCTCTGTTCCCCCATGTTTGTTTGTGAGTGATTGTTTGTTTTGTAATACGGTCCGTTATTGTGGGCTCGATTTTTTGTGTTGTATTTGTGGAATGTTGAGTAAATACGTTTATTACTCATATCTGCTGTCCTGCGCCTGACTTCTCTACACCAGCTACACACAGGCAATATTACAGACAATGACAAGCATACCCACAACATGATGCAGCCACCATCATGCTTGAAAATATGAAGAGTGGAACTCAGTGATGTGTTGTGTTGGATTTGCCCCAAACATAACGCTTTGTATTCAGGACAAAAAGTTCATTTCTTTGCCCCATTTTTTTGCAGAATTACTTCAGTGCCTTATTGTAAACAGGATGCATGTTTTTGAATACTTGTATTCTGTACAGGCGTCCTTCTTTTTACTCATTGATGTTAGTATTGTGGAGTAACTACAATGTTGTTGATCCATCTTCAGTTATCTCCTTTGACAGCCATTAAACTCTGTAACTGTTTTAAAAATCACCATTGACCTCATGGTGAAATCCCTGAGTTAGGAAGGGCACCTGTATCTTTGCTGTCACTGGGTGAATTGACACACCATCCAAAGCATAATTAATAACTGCACCATGCTCAAAGGGATATTCAATGTCTGCTTTTTTTTTACCCAATTTTGCGAACCATTGGAAAATCTACCTGGTCTTTGTGGTTGAATCTGTGCTTGAAATTCACTGTTTGACTGAGGGAGCTTACAGATAATTGTATGTGTGGGATACAGCGATGGGGTAGTCATTTAAAAAAACACTATTATTGCACACAGGGTGAGTCCATGCAACTTATTATGTGACTTGTTAAGCACATTTTTACTCCTGAACTTATTTAGGTTTGCCAAAACAAAAGGGTTGAGTACTTATTGACTCAAGACATCTCAGCTTTTCATTTTTTATTAATTTGTAAACATTTCTAAAAACATAATTCCACTTTGACATTATGGGGTGTTGTGTGTAGATCAGTGACCAAAATCTCATTGTAATCCATTTTAAATTCAGGCTGTAATACAACTAAATGTGGGAAAAGTCAAGGCGTGTGAACACTTTCTGAAGGCATTGTATCTGTCTCTCTCTCCACTCTCATCTTATACCCCACCCCCTGGGCAAAAACAATGGTCATTTCAACTTGTTATGACTATAATCGTGTTGCATCAACATGCCAGGTTGGTTGAATTTGCAAAAAGTCATCAGTGTACAGGTTTTGTCTTATGGCTCTCTCAAAAACAACAAAAAAATGTCATGGTTACCCTGCAATTGCGTTTACATGCGTAGGCTACTAATGTATTGCAGATTTTAAGATACCTCTTTGATATTCAATTTTACAAAATGATGCAGATGTCCTTTGAAGCAGGGATAATGTGAGTGTGTGAGTACTGTATGCATATGTGTATGTGTGCATGTGTTTCTCTCTTTATATTTTCAGACTCATGTCAGCTATTTTACGTCACCCAGCAGTAATTTATGTTGATTTGTTTTGATGAGAAAGACTTGTGGGTTGATTTTTACACTGTGAGAGATGGGATACTTCTCACAAGTATACACACAGTAAGTATAAGAGTATTTTCAAACCTTCCTACTTAATCCTGGAAGAAAAGTACATGTAATATTGCATTTCCTCGAAGCTCTCAAGGGGTGCTTAGCAACAATATTTTATTCATACCGATATTTATTTTCATGGCCAAGGTATCTTGACTAACAGGAAAGCAGAAAACTGACATTAATCGCAAATGACATCAGCAGGAAGTGGCTCAGTACTTTGACCTTGTTACCCCCCCCCCTCTCTCTCTCTCTCCGCTCTCTCTATCTCTCTTTCTCTCTCTTTCTCTCTGGATAAGGTTACAGCACCCCTTTCAGCCACACTACAACCATTTTCTCCATAATAAGCAGGATATTGGATATTATGAAGTTTGATTTGTTGCTAAGCAACTGGATATCTATGCACCAGGCTCACCTATCTCTTATGGGAAGTCTCTTCAGAAAGAAGAGAGAGTGGTGAGTGGGGAGTGTCGAAGTTGCAAAATGGCTTCAGCATCTCTTCGTCAACAATGAATCATATTCATTGATGGATACTGATTCTGCTACAATACAATCTTTGTATGTGTCAAAAGATGCCCTTCCAAATATAGCAATATGTGTGGGCTTAGGACCAAAAGCCTTGTAAACTTATGAGGTTATAGGTGGCATTATAATATGATGAATTGAGATAGAAATTAAATATGCACCCTTTGATGCTCTGGCTTGGACGTGTACTACGCATTCACAGAACCAACATCCAGAGATGTGTCATGAATCATATACACTATACTGTCCAGCTGTTTACTAACATTAATGTCCTTGCCTTCACTGTGGCCATGGACAGGCTGCTATACTGCTTCTGGGAGGGGTCACGATGTCACATCACCTGTCAAGTTCTCACTCTTTGCGTTCGAGACAGACTAAGAAACAGCTAGGAACACAGTAACCAAGGCAACGCAACGCCTGTCTGATGATGACACATCTACTCCTACTGAAAATATGGGCCTCGTTTTTTCCACCGGTTTTCTTTGCATTTGTTTGTAAACAACTGCCAGATAGGATAGTGTTTGCCATGCTGACTTTTGTTTTCCAGTGCTGGGATACATTTCTTCAACACTCAGATCATGAGAACATAATAACCTTTGAATAGACATTTGAATCAATAGACTTTTTTTGTGAAATGTAATTCACTTTGAACTAAATGAACCTTCTTTAATCAAATGAATACTGACACGTTAAATGGCACACACATCCACCAAGCCAGTGTGTGTTATGTAATGCTAATTGCCGTGTGTTCTAATGGAAAAACTCAAGTGCTCAAGATCTTGGCATTTTAAAGCACTACAGCCTTCATCTTTTTGAATTATGTTAAAGACAGATTATGCTCAGGACGATATGCGCTAAGCTGTCCTCTCTTTTATGCTTTGCTAGACTAAAAAATGACAAAGGCCAGACACAGGAAGCCTCCCTCTCATGTCAGTGAAAGTTAGAAGGGAGGAGGCAGACTTCAACGTGTAGACTTTTGGCACCTGGTCCCCTCCCCAGCAGGCCAGGGGTGAGAGAGTGGACAGGAGGGGTGATAGGGATGAAACAGACAGGAGAGATGACAGAGAGGGAGGAAGCAAAGTCCTCTCACTAATGTGACAGTGGTACTTCCAAGTGATTGAATTTCCTTTCCTGACTTTTAATTGATGTGTGGTTTCTTCTCTTACAGATCAAGACAGCTAAAGTATTTAGAATGGATAATCAAGCATCTGTGTGTGTACTATTGGCCAATAATAAAATGATCCTTGTGCAGTCAGCCGACAGACATCAAAATATGTTGTAATGGATTCCAAGGGAATGAATCAACATTCGACACGAAGCCAGTGTGGGACTAGCTGTAACCTTGAATGGCACTCTGAACTCTCTCAATTAAATTAAATTCAAACGGCTTTATTGGCATGGGAAACATATGTTTACATTGCCAAAGCAAGTGAAATAGATAATAAACTAAAGTGAAATAAACAATAAAAAGGAACAGTAAACATTACACTCACAAACGTTTTCATGTAAGAGAGACATTTGAAATGTCATATTATGGCTATGCACCGTGTTGTAACGATATGCAAATAGTCAGCACTCTCTCTCACATGGGAAATGATAGGCTGCTAAAGCAAATACATCTGACTCTGTTGGTCTAACTGCCACAGTGGGCTGAACCCGCTGTAAAAACCTGACAACTATCTGACAACCATCTGAGAACCTGTGAGTTGTTGGAGTGGGGAGTGAGGGCGGGCTCATGACAGTATATAATGAGGTAGTGAAGATGCCATGCTTAGTGCAACCCCACTCACACAGGGGCAAGGTGATAATATAGGCACCTCCTCTACTGATGTGTGTATTGGGAAATGAAACCAAATGAAAACCAAAAGTAACAGTAACCAAACCTTGGTGGAGGCGCCAGGTTCCTGTTTAAGCCCTAATTAGTCAGTGCCAGTCACTGCCCTCTCCTCAAAGGTCTTACTCATATCCTTTCTAACTGTCCAGAGACAGACAGATTGAAAGTGAAATCTGTACAAAAGAAGTAGGCCCATAGGACAGGGGTGTGGGTTGGAGTGATTTTAGGGAGAAGAGAGAGGTGAGGCATCAAGGACGTCTGTTCCTGATAGGAAGACGAGTTGCCGTGGAAACACCTCAGTGGAAATGTGAATGCCCTGGCAATATGCTTGTAGGATAGACAAAAAACGAAGCCTAAAAGGACAGGTGAAGACAATACATTCAGGGTACAACATTGCCTTCAGAAGAGAGGTTCCGTTCATTATGGACTGTATAATTACTTCTATTACTTAATACTTATATATACCTCTCACAATACAGGGAGAAACTGCCGCTGAAGTAATGAGGACCTCTGTACAGAATCACCTTAATTCAACCCTTTCATTTTCATAAACTATTCCTGTCCAGCTTGTCTGAAGGATTATAATAGTTTGCAGTATAATGTTCTTAAACAAATCTGGTTGGAATGAGTAATCTGGTCGAAAATATGCAGAACAAGTGCTGCGATAATTTCAAGTGAAGAATATGACGTTGTTTGAGTAGACTGTTCATGACCTTATGACTATCTCTGCGTGGATCTAGGCTTTAATGACGGTTACTCACAGTTTTCTAGGTAATCTGCTGCCTATTTATACTGTTGAGGAAGGAGGATGAGGAAATTGCCTGACAACGACTCCAATATGTCTTCTACTCAGGTAGCACAGCGGATTATACTGCAATAAACATTATTTCGCAACAAACCACCCTCTGTACTTTCCAAGGAAAATGTGAATGTCGTACCACACCATGTGGTTCCAAGGAACCATGGGAATATCTAAGGAACAATTTGATTTCGTACCACACAGTGTGATTGGTCTAGTCATGTTTGTAACAAGGCAACTAATAACATTGTCTATTTAAAAGAGTCAAAAGTAGTTTTGGTTGTTCATCTAACCTTATTACAAATCAAGGTTTATAAGGACAAATACAAGCTTGGCAGCTGACCTCGTCGATGTGAAACAAACGTCAGAAACATGTCCTACCCTTTTAACTCTGCCCTGGTCTGGTCTGTTGCAACGATAAAAGCAACAACGCTGAAACAAGTGGCCTTTTGTTGGGTATGTATCAGTGAGTGTTTGTAAAACCCTGTTTCCCAACCAGGATAAATATGCTTATTTCCTGGGCCCTCTGACGCAGTGCAAAGGTCAGAATGAAGCTCTGGTTTGAATGAAGCAGTAGAATACACAGTAGTCTTTACTCTGACGATATGAATGACGCCAACCATGTGAGGCCAGCCATCTCTACTCATGATTGGATAAGGCTGACGACCGTATAGTCCCCTCCAATTCAGATGAAGATTTGAAGTACTACTAGGCTTTTCCCCCCCAAATCCAATCAAATCCAATTGTATTGGTCACATACACATGCTTAGCAGATGTAGTGAAATGCTTGTGCTTCTAGTTCTGACAGTGCAGTAATATCTAACAAGTAATCTAACAATTCCACATCAACTACCTAATACACACAAATCTAAAGGGATTGAATAAGAGTATGTACATATAAATATATGGATGAGCGATGGCCGAGCGGCATAGGCAAGATGCAATAGATGGTATAAGATACAGTATATACAGTGGGGCAAAAAAGTATTTAGTCAGCCACCAATTGTGCAAGTTCTCCCACTTAAAAAGATGAGAGAGGCCTGTAATTTTCATCATAGGTACACTTCAACTATGACAGACAAAATGAGAAAAAAAATCCAGAAAATCACATTGTAGGATTTTTTATGAATTTATTTGCAAATTATGGTGGAAAATAAGTATTTGGTCACCTACAAACAAGCAAGATTTCTGGCTCTCACAGACCTGTAACTTCTTCTTTAATAAGAGGCTCCTCTGTCCTCCACTCGTTACCTGTATTAATGGCACCTGTTTGAACTTGTTATCAGTATAAAAGACACCTGTCCACAACAACGCTTAACTCACACTCCAACTCCACTATGGCCAAGACCAAAGAGCTGTCAAAGACACCAGAAACAAAATTGTAGACCTGCACCAGGCTGAAGACTGAATCTGCAATAGGTAAGCAGCTTGGTTGAAGAAATCAACTGTGGAGCAATTATTAGGAAATGGAAGACATACAAGACCACTGATAATCTCCTCGATCTGGGGCTCCACGCAAGATCTCACCCCGTGGGGTCAAAATGATCACAAGAACGGTGAGCAAAATCCAGAACCACACGGGGACCTAGTGAATGACCTGCAGAGAGCTGGGACCAAATAACAAAGCCTACCATCAGTAACACACTACAGTACATGTCCAGGCCCATCTGAAGTTTGCTAGAGAGCATTTGGATGATCCAGAAGAAGATTGGGAGAATGTCATATGGTCAGATGAAACCAAAATATAACTTTTTGGTAAAAACTCAACTCGTCGTGTGTGGAGGACAAAAGAATGCTGAGTTGCATCCAAAGAACACCATACCTACTGTGAAGCATGGGGGTGGAAACATTCATGCTTTGTGGCTGTTTTCTGCAAAGGGACCAGGACGACTGATCCGTGTAAAAGAAAGAATGAATGGGGCATGTATCGTGAGATTTTGAGTGAAACCTCCTTCCATCAGCAAGGGCATTGAAGATGAAACGTGGCTGGTCTTTCAGCATGACAATGATCCCAAACACACGCCCGGGCAACGAAGGAGTTGCTTCGTAAGAAGCATTTCAAGGTCCTGGAGTGGCCTAGCCAGTCTCCAGATCTCAACCCCATAGAAAATCTTTGGAGGGAGTTGAAAGTCCGTGTTGCCCAGCAACAGCCCCAAACATCACTGCTCTAGAGGAGATCTGCATGGAGGAATTGGCCAAAAATACCAGCAACAGGTGTGAAAAACCTTGTGAAGTCTTACAGAAAAACGTTTGACCCTGTCATTGCAACAAAGTATATAACAACGTATTGAGATAAACTTTTGTTATTGACCAAATACTTATTTTCCACCATAATTTGCAAATAAATTCATAAAAGATCCTACAATGTGATTTTCTGGATTTTTTTTTCTCATTTTGTCTGTCATAGTTGAAGTGTACCTATGATGAAAATTACAGGCCTCTCTCATCTTTTTAAGTGGGAGAACTTGCACAATTGGTGGCTGACTAAATACTTTTTTGCCCCACTGTACATATGAGATGAGTAATGTAAGATATGTAAACATTGTTAAAATGGCATTATGTAAAGTGACTAGTGATCCATTTACTAAGGTGGCCAATGATTTGAGTCAGTATGTAGGCAGCAGCCTCTCTGAGTTAGTGATTGCTCGTTAACAGTCAGATGGCCTTGAGATAGAAGCTTTTTTTCAGTCTCTCGGTCCCAGCTTTAGTGCACCTGTACTGACCTCGCCTTCTGGATGGTAGCAGCAGTGGTTCGGGTGGTTGTTGTCCTTGATGATCTTTTTGGCCTTCCTGTGATATCGGGTGCTGTAGGTGTCCTGGAGGGCAGGTAGTTTTCCCCCGGTGATGCGTTGTGCAGACCGCACCACCCTCTGGAGAGCCTTGCATTTGAGGGCGGTGCAGTTGCTGTACCAGGCGGTGATACAGCCCGACAGGCTGTAAAAGTTTGTGATAGTTTTAGGTGCCTCCTGTTGCGCCTTCTTCACCACACTCTGTGTGGGTGGACCATTTCAGTTTGTCAGTGATGTGTACGCCAAGGAACTTAAAACTTTCCACCTTCTCCACTACTCTTCCGTCGATGTGGATAGGGGGGTGCTCCCTCTGCTGTTTCCTGAAGTCCACGATCATCTCCTTTGTTTTGTTGACGTTGAGTGAGAGGTTGTTTTCCTGACACCGCCCTCCGAGTGCCCTCACCTCCTGCCTGTAGGCTGTCTCGTCGTTGTTGGTAACCAAGCCCACTACAGTTGTGTCGTCTGCAAACTTGAGAGGCTGGAGAGTCTGATGTGTATGTTTGTCACACAACTCCTCTATGTATGGAATGCCTGCTGATTCTGAGAAACCATATGTTTCCGCAGAACGAGACAGAATCCGACTACAGTTGGTTATTTAAATGTCTAATATTGACTTAAACCAACTGAAGCAAGCATTACCATACCCTTCAAAGAAGTTGATGGATAAGAGAGTTATTGCTGAAACTAAAGCTATTAGTGAACGTAATGGACTACAGTAATACCATAGTAACTGAGTAGTAATAACATCCTGATGCTGATTTCCCAAATAGTGAAACAAAGGACATTTTGTCCTTGTTAGATAGAACCAATTCAAACTGCATTCATCATAGGACGAAGGAGATGAATCGCTTTGGTAACATCACAGAGTCAGAGGTCAGTCATCCAGGTGTGTCTTGTCTATAGGGAAGAATAGAACAGGGATGAATCATTCTGTTTGATATGCTGCTGGGCTGTGGCCTGTCAGCTTCCCTTGTAGTGAGTCACCAGAGACATAGCCCGTCCTGATCGCCCGGCCGGCTGCCTGCCACTGGAGATACGGATGTAGGATCTTCATTGGATCAATCTTTCGTTGCTGAGAATTTTCCTGCGCCGCAGGAAATGCAAAGGAGCTTTGTGATTTCCAGAAATTCACTGAAAGCCCACATTAACACACGGTTCTATTAACAGCATTGCACTTTTCATGTAGCCTACTTTTGGCAGCTAATAGCCTAACCACCGATGAAGCAACATGATGGACTAAACGTTTAAATCCTGTTGCTGCAGGATTATTTTAGCTGTGACGATATAGATCAAATTAAGATCCTACATCTGTAGAGCTGATCAAATCCCTGGAGGAGAGGAGAGGCCTGTGTTATGTAGATATACAGTACCAGTCAAAAGTTGGACACACCTACTCAGCTTTGCACACTCTTGGCATTCTCTCAACCAGCATCATGAGGTAGTCACCTGGAATGCATTTCAATTAACAGGTGTGCCTTGTTAAAAGTTCATTTGTGGAATTTCTAACCTTCTTCATGTGTTTGAGCCAATCAGTTGTGTAGTGATAAGGTAGGGGTGGTATACAGATGATAGCCCTATTTGGTAAAAGACCAAGTCCATATTATGGCAAGAACAGCTCAAATAAGCAAAGAGAAACGACAGTCCAACATTACTTTAAGACATGAAGGGCAGTCAATACGGAACATTTCAAGAACTTTGAAAGTTTCTTCAAGTGCAGTCGCGAAAACCATCAAACGATATGATGAAACGGTCTCTCATGAGGACCGCCACAGGAAAGGAAGACACAGAGTTAGCTCTGCTGCAGAGGATAAGTTCATTAGAGTTACCAGACTCAGAAATTGCAGCCCAAATAAATACTTCACAGAGTTCAAGTAACAGACACATCTCAACATCAACTGTTCAGAGGAGAACCACTACTAAAGGACAACAATAATAAGAAGAGACTTGCTTGGGCCAAGAAACATGAGCAATGGGCATTAGACCAGAGGAAATCTGTCCTTTGGTCTGATGAGTCCAAATTTGAGATTTTTGTTCCAACCGCTGTGTCTTTGAGTCGCAGAATAGGTCAATCAATCAATCAAATTTATTTATAAAGCCCTTTTTACATCAGCCAATTTCTCAAAGTGCTATACAGAAACCCAGACTAAAACCCCAAACAGCAAGCAATGCAGATGTAGAAGCACCGTGGCTAGGAAAAACTCCCTAGAAAGGCAGGACCCAGGAATAAACCTAGAGAGGAACCAGGCTCTGAGGGGTGGCCAGTCCTCTTCTGGCTGTGTCAGGTGGAGCTTATGTACATGGCCAGTACATGGCCAAGATGTTCAAACGTTCATATATGACCAACAGGGTCAAGTAATAATAATAACAGTGGTTGTAGAGGGTGCAACAGGTCAGCACCTCAGGAGTAAATGTCAGTTGGCTTTTCATAGCCGATCATTCAGAGTTAGAGACAGCAGTTGCGGAAGACAGAGAGAGTCGAAACAGCAGGTCCGGGACAAGACAGCACGTCCGGTGAACAGGTCAGGGTTCCATAGCCGCAGGCAGAACAGTTGAAACTGGAGCAGCAGCACGACCAGGTGGACTGGGGACAGCAAGGAGTCATCAGGCCAGGTAGTCCTGAGGCATGGTCCTACGGCTCAGGTCCTGCAAGAGAAGAGAGAAAAGAGAGAAAGAGAGAAAGAGAGTTAGAGGGAGCATACTAAAATTCACACAGGACACCGGATAAGACAAGAGAAATACTCCAGATATAACAGACTGATCCTAGCCTCTCGACACATAAACTATTGCAGCATAAATACTGGAGGCTGAGACAGGAGGGGTCGGGAGACACTGTGGCCCCGTCCAACGATACCCCCGGACAGGGACAACCAAGCAGGATATAACCCCACCCCCTTTGCCAATGCACAGCCCCCACACCACCTGAGGGATATATTCAAACCACCAACTTACTACCCAGAGACAAGGACGAGTATAGCCCACAAAAATCTCCCTTACGGCACAAACCCGAGGGGGGCACCAACCCGGACAGGAAGATCACGTCAGTGACTCAGCCCCCGTAATAGGGTTCGAGGCAGAGAATCCCAGTGGAGAGAGGGGAACCGGCCAGGCAGAGAAAGCAATGGCGGTTCGTCGCTCCCGTGCAGTTCCATTCACCTTCACACCCCTGGGCCAGACTACACTCAATCATAGGACCTACTGAAGAGATGAGTCTTCAAAAAATACTTAAAGGTCGAGACCGAGTCTGTGTCTCTCGCATGGGTAGGCAGACCATTCCATAAAAAATTAGCTCTATAGGAGAAAGCTGTGCCCCCAGCTGTTTGCTTAGAAATTCTAGGGACAATAAGGAGGCCTGCGTCATGTGACTGTAGCGTAAGTGTAGGTATGTGCGGCAGGACCAAATCGGAAAAATAGATAGGAGCAAGCCCATGTAATACTTTGTAGGTTAGCAGTAAAACCTTCAAATCAGCCCTAACCTTACCCAGGAAGCCAGTGTAGAGAGGCTAGCACTGGAGTAATATGATAAAATGTTTGGGTTCTAGTCAAGATTCTAGCAGCCATGTTTAGCACTAACTGAAGTTTTTTTAGTGCTTTATCCGGGTAGCCGGAAAGTAGAGCATTACAGTAGTCTAACTTAGAAGTGACAAAAGCATGGATACATTTTTCAGAATCATTTTTGGACTGAAAGTTTCTGATTTTTGCAATGTTACGTAGATGGAAAAAAAGCTGTCCTTGAAAATGTCTTGATATGTTCGTCAAAAGAGAGATCAGCGTTCAGAGTAACACCGAGGACCTTCACAGTTTTATTTGAGACAACTGTACAACCATCAAGATTAATTATCTTGGGACCTAGAACTAGCATCTCTGTTTTGTCCGAGTTTAAAAGTAAAACATTTGCCGCCATCCACTTCCTTATGTCTGAAACACAGGCTTCCAGGGAGGGCAATTTTGCGGCTTCACCATGTTTCATCGAAATGTACAGCTGTGTATTGTCCGCATAGCTGTGAAAGTTAACATTATGCTTCCGAATGACATCCCCAAGAGGTAAAACATATTGTGAAAACAATACTGGTCCTAAAACGGAACCTTGAGGAACACTGAAATTTACAGTTGATTTGTCAGAGGACAAACCATCCACAGAGACGAACTGATATCATTCTGACAGATAAGATCTAAACCAGGCCAGAACTTGTCCATGTAGACCAATTTGGGTTTCCAATCTCTCCAAAAGAACGTGGTGATCAATGGTATCAAAAGCGGCACTAAGGTCTAGGAGCACGAGAACAGATGCAGAGCCTCTGTCTGACGCCATTAAAAATTAATTTACCACCTGGTGGTGAGTTGCTGCGCAACAGCCTTTTCTAACATTTTTGAGAGGAATGGGAGATTATAGGCCGGTAGTTTTTTATATTTTTATATTTTCTGGGTCAAGGTTTGGCTTTTTCAAGAGAGGCTTTATTACTGCTACTTTTAGTGAGTTTGGTACACATCCGGTGGATAGTGAGGCATTTATTATGTTCAACATAGGAAGGGCAAGCACAGGAAGCAGCTCTTTCAGTAGTTTAGTTTGAATAGAGTCCAGTATGCAGCTTGAAGGTTTAGAGGCCATGACTATTTTTATAAATGTGTCAAGAGATATAGCATTAAAAAACTTGAGTGTCTCCCTTGATCCTAGGTCCTGGCAGTGTTGTGCAGACTCAGGACAACTGAGCTTTGGAGACATACGCAAATTTAAAGAGGAGTCCGTAATTTGCTTTCTAATGATCATGATCTTTTCGTCAGAGAAGTTCATGAATTTATCACTGCTGACGTGAAAGCCATCCTCTCTGGGGAATGCTGCTTTTTAGTTAGCTTTATGACAGTATCAAAATACATTTTGGATTGTTCTTATTCTCCTCAATTAAGTTGGAAAAATAGGATGATCGAGCAGCAGTGAGGGCTCTTCGATACTGCTCGGTACTGTCTTTCCAAGCTAGTCGGAAGACTTCCAATTTGGTGTGGCGCCATTTCCGTTCCAATTTTCTGGAAGCCTGCTTCAGAGCTCGGGTATTTTCTGTATACTAGGGTGCTAGTTTCTTATTACACACGTTTTCTGTTTTCAGGGGTGTGACTGCATCTAGGGTATTGCGCAAGGTTAAATTTAGTTCCTCAGTTAGGTGTTTAACAGATTTTTGTACTCTGACGTCCTTAGGTGGGTGGAGGGAGTCTGGAAGGGCATCTAGGAATCTTTGGGTTGTTCGAGAATTTATAGAACGGCTTTTGATGATCCTTGGTTGGGGTCTGAGCAGATTATTTGTTGCGATTGCAAACGTAATAAAATGTTGGTCCGATAGTCCATGGTTATGAGGAAAAACATTAATAGCCACAATATTTATTCCACAGGACAAGGTACAGAGTATGACTGTGGCAGTGAGTAGGTCCGGAGACATGTTGAACAAACCCCACTGAGTCGATGATGGCTCTGAAAGCCTTTTGGAGTGGGTCTGTGGACTTTTCCATGTGAAAATTAAAGTCACCAAAAATGTAATATTATCTGCCATGACTACAATGTCCGATAGGAATTCAGGGAACTCAGTGAGGAACGCTGTATTTGGCCCAGGAGGCCTGTAAACAGTAGCTATAAAAAGTGAGTAGGTTGCATAGATTTCATGACTAGAATATTTTTTGTTGTTGTAAATTGACATTTCCTATCGTAAATGTCAGCAACACCTCCGCCTTTGCAGGATGCACAGGGGATATGGTCGCTGGTGTAACTAGGAGACCTCATTTAACAGAGTAAATTCATCAGGCTTAAACCATGTTTCAGTCAGGCCAATCACATCAAGATTATGATCAGTGATTAGTTCATTGACTATAACTGCCTTGGAAGTGAGGGATCTAACATTAAGTAGACCTATTTTGAGATGTGAGATATCACAATCTCTTTCAATAATGACAGGAATGGAGGAGGTATTTATTCTAGTGAGATTGCTAATGCGAACACCGCCATGTTTAGTTTTGCCCAACCTAGACTGAGGCACAGACACGGTTTCAATGGGGATAGCTGAGGTGACTACACTGACTGTACTAGTGGCAGACTCCACTAAGCTGGCAGGCTGGCTAACAGCCTGCTGCCTGCACCCTATCTCATTGTGGAGCTAGAGCCCTGTCTATGTTCATACAGTGGCTTGCAAAAGTATTGACTCCCCTTGGTATGTTTCCCATTTTGTTGCCTTACAACCTGGAAGGAAAATTTATTTTTGGGGGGTTTGTATCATTTGATTTACACAACATGCCTACCACTTTGAAGATGCAAAATATGTTTTATTGTGAAACAAACATATAACAAATAACTTGAGCGTGCATAACTATTCACCCCCCCAAAGTCAATACTTTGTAGAGCCACCTTTTGCAGCAATTACAGCTGCAAGTCTCTTGGGGTATGTCTCTATAAGCTTGGCACATCTAGCCACTGGGATTTTGCCCATTCTTCAAGGCAAAACTGCTCCAGCCCCTTCAAGTAGCATGGGTTCCACTGGTGTACAGCAATCTTTAAGTCATATCACAGATTCTAAATTGGATTGAGGTCTGGGCTTTGACTAGGCCATTCCAAGACATTTATATGTTTCCCGTTAAACCACTCGAGTGTTGCTTTAGCAGTATGCTTGGGGTATTGTCCTGCTGGAAGGTGAACCTCTGTCCCAGTCTCAAATCTCTGGAAGACTGAAACAGGTTTCCCTCAAGAATTTCCCCGTATTTAGCGCCATCCATCATTCCTTCAATTCTGACCAGTTTCCCAGTCCCTGATGCTGCCACCACCATACTTCACTGTGGGGATGGTGTTCTCGGAGTGATGAGAGGTGTTAGGTTTGCACCAGACATAGCGTTTTCCTTGATGGCCAAAAAGCAAAATTTTGGTCTGATCTAACCAGAGTACCTTCTTCAATATGTTTGGGGAGTCTCCCACATGCCTTTTGGCGAACACCAAACATGTTTGCTTACTTTTTTCTGGCCACTCTTCCATAAAGCCCAGCTCTGTGGAGTGTATGGCTTAAAGTGGTCCTATGGACAGATACTCCAATCTCCGCTGTGGAGCTTTGCAGCTCCTTCAGGGTTATCTTTGGTCTCTTTGTTGCCTCTCTGATTAATGCCCTCCTTGCCTGGTCTGTGAGTTTTGGTGGGCGGCCCTCTCTTGGCAGGTTTATTGTGGTGCCATATTCTTTCCATTTTTTAATAATGGATTTAATGGTGCTCCGTGGGATATTCAAAGTTTCTGATATTTTTCTATAGCCCAACCCTGATCTGTACTTCTCCACAACTTTGTCCCTGACCTGTTTGGAGAGCTCCTTGGTCTTCATCGTGCCGCTTGCTTGGTGGTGCCCCTTTCTTAGTGGTGTTGCAGACTCAAGGGCCTTTCAGAACAGGTGTATATATACTGAGATCATGTGACAGATCATGTGACACTTAGATTGCATACAGGTGGACTTTATTTAACTAATTATGTGACTTCTGAAGGTAATTGGTTGCACCAGATCTTATTTAGGGGCTTAATAGCAAAGGGGGTAAATACATATGCACGCACCACTTCCTTTAATACCTTTTTTTGAATTTTTTGAAACAAGTAATTCTTTTCATTTCGTCTCTTCACACTTTCACCAATTTGGACTATTTTGTGTTTGTCCATTAAATTACAGGTTGTAATGCAACAAAATAGGAAAAACGCCAAGGGGATTGAATACTTTTGCAGGGCACTGTAGATAAGATGAGAGCACCCCTCCAGCTAGGATGGAGTCTGTCACTCCTCAGCAGGCCAGGCTTGGTCCTGTTTGTGGGTGAGTCCCAGAAAGAGGGACAATTATCTACAAATTCTATCTTTTAGGAGGGGCAGAAAACAGTTTTCAACCAGCGATTGCTGTAGAGCTCATCACTCCCCCTAACTGGGAGGGGGCCAGAGACAATTACTCGAAGCCGACACATCTTTCTAGCTGATTTACACGCTGAAGCTATGTTGCGCTTGGTGACCTCTAACTGTTTCATCCTAACATCGTTGGTGCCGACGTGGATAACAATATCCTAAATATTATCCTTAGCTAGGTGAACGGATTCTCTCTGCATGTGTGGTTCCCACCATGAAGCAGGAGGAGGAGGAGTTGTGATGGTGTGGGGGTGCTTTGCTGGTGACACTCAGTGATTTATTTAGAATTCAAGGCACACTTAACCAGCATGGCTACCACAGCATTCTGCAGCGATACACAATCCCATCTGGTTTGGGCTTAGTGGGACTATCATTTGTTTTTCAACAGGACAATGACCCAACACACTGTCAGGTTTGTAAGGGCTATTTAACCAAGAAGGAGAGTGATGAAGTGCTGCAGCAGATGACCAGGCCTCCACAATCACCCGACCTCAACCCAATTGAGATGGTTTGGGATGAGTTGGATCGCAGAGTGAAGGAAAAGCACCCAACAAGTGCTCAGCATTCAGTATGTGGGAACTCCTTCAAGACTGTTGGAAAGCATTCCAGGTGAAGCTGGTTGAGAGAATGCCAAGAGTGTGCAAAGCTGTCATCAAGGCAAATGGGGGCTACTTTGAAGAATCTAAAATCTAAAATCTATTTTGATTTATCTAACACTTTTTGGTTACAACATGATTCCATGTGTGTTATTTCATAGTTTTGATGTCTTCACTATTATTCTACAATGTAGAAAATAGTACAAATAAAGATAAACACTTGAATGAGTAGGTGTGTCCAAACGTTTGACTTTTACTGAAGATGTACTGCTCCTTACTGTATACCAAGAGACTGAAAAGTTTTCCAGGATTTTGGATGTCATTTTTAGTAATAGCTATATGGGCCATGTTTTTTTCTCAAATATTGTCAGGTATTGTAGATTGAGTATGAAATGCAATCCATTTTTTGTCTCTTCAGGAAATGTTTGTCACCTTGGTTCACCTTGTCTTGTCTCCAACCTACTTCTCTTCCCCTTTCCACAGTGCCATTGTGATTCTGGTGTAAAAATAGCTCAAGTGTTGTTCCATAGTGTTGCAATTAACGACTAGTGTTGATTGAGGAGACAAGAGAGAGCTGTGGCTCTTGGGATGAAAAATGACACAATTAAAGAGACGTTCATGGCACCCCAGTGAGTAATGGCCCCTCTTCTTGCCAGCTCTGGAGGTCCAGCCAGCCAGGCAGACAAACACTCACACATCAGAGAGAGAGAGGAAGTGTGTGTGTGTTGCGTGCGTCCATGCATGTGTGCGTGCATGTGTACTTGAGCTGAGCGTGCAGGTGCAGAGTGAGACAGAGGATGTCAGTGAGTAGCAATCAGTGGAAGGAGCATAGAGAGCAGGTATGTATGTATAGGTGGGTGTATACTGGGCTTGAGTTTACATGGCATAGGAAGACACTAAAGAAGAGAGGTGCTTGGTATGGAAGTAATAAGATATCCACTACAGAGTATCTATCCTTCTCCTTCTTACTTGCCTCTGTAATATAACACAGTTCATGTTTGCTTGAAAGATTGAATAGATTATTGGTACTTGGGCTCTGTGGGTGTCACACTTGGCTCTGAGTCTCTGTGAAACCTAATGGTCTACTTTATCACCTTCTAACTTCCTGCCTAATGGAATATGACAATAAAGCCAGAAAAATCTAAACAAATGATCTCCTGCGCTTGCCGAGGTGACAATGAAAAATGTGTGGTTTCAGGACGGTAATTGATTTATTGCAGATTATGCCATAACATTAGTAGGCATGTAGCGCGCAAAACGATTCACGGCATGAGCCTCCAAGTGGCTGCAAATAGAGTGTATTGTAACGGCTGTCGTCCTCCTCGTCTGAGGAGGATAAGTTAGAAGGATCGGAGGACCAATGCGCAGCGTGGTAATTGTTCATCTTGTTTTAATAAAGGTGAACACTCAAAATACAAAACAAKAAAAGTGACAARCGAAACAGTTCTATCTGGTGCAGACACACAAAGACTGAAAACAACCACCCACAAAACCCAACACAAAACAGGCTACCTAAATATGGTTCCCAATCAGAGACAACACAAAACACCTGCCTCTGATTGAGAACCATATCAGGCCAAACACAGAAATAGGAAAACATAGAAATACAAACATAGACTGCCCACCCCAACTCACGCCCTGACCATACTAAATAAAGACAAAACAAAGGAAATAAAGGTCAGAACGTGACAGTACCCCAAGGTGCGGACTCCGGCCGCAAAACTTGAACCTATAGGGGAGGGTCTGGGTGGGCATCTGTACGCGGTGGCGGCTCTGGCGCTGGACGTGGACCCCACTCCACCATTGTCTTTGTCCGCTTTCTTAGCGTCCTTTGAGCGGCTACCCTCGCCGCTGACCTTGGCCTGGGAACCCTAATAAAGGGGCCCACTGGACTGAGGAGCGCCTCTGGACTGAGGGGCGCCTCTGGACTGAGGAAACTCCTCCGGACTGAGGGGCAGCTCATGACTGAGGGGTAGCTCATGACTGAGGGGTAGCTCATGACTGAGGGGTAGCTCATGACTGAGGGGTAGCTCATGACTGACGGGCAGCTCCGGACTGAGGGCAACTCCGGACTGAGGGGCAGCTCTGGACTGAGGGGCAGCTCCGGACTGAGGGGCAGCTCCGGACTGAAGGGCAGCTCCGGACTGAAGGGCGGCTCTGGCGGCTCAGGACAGACGGGGGCTCTGGCGGCTCAGGACAGATGGGCGGCTCAGGCGGCGCTGGACAGACGGGCGGCTCAGGCGGCGCTGAACAGACGGGCGGCTCAGGCGGCACGCTGGGACAGACGGCGGCTCAGTGGCGCTGGACAGACGGGCGGCTCAGGCGGCGCTGGACAGGACGGGCGCTCAGGCGGCGCTGGACAGACGGGCGGCTCAGGCGACGGCGTGGAGCGAGACGGGGCTCAGGCGGCGCTGGGACAGGGTGGGCGGCGGCTCAGGCGGCGCTGGACAGACGGCGGCTCAGGCGGCGCTGGAGCAGACTGGCAGCTCTGGCCTGCTGAGGCGCACAGTAGGCCTGGTGCGTGCTGCCGGAAACTGGTTGGTACCGGGCTGGGACACACACCTCTGGCGATGCGGGGGCAGGAACAGGGCATACTGGACCCGGGAGACGCACAGTAAGCCTTGGTGGCGTGGTGTTGGCACTGTTGGTACTGGCTGGTGCGAGGAGGTGGCACCGGATAGACTGGACCGTGAAGGCGCACAGGAGGTCGCGAGCACCGAAGCCTGCCCAACCTTACCTGGTTTGAATGCTCCCCGTAGCCCGGCCAGTGCGGCTGAGGTGGAATAGCCCGCACTGGGCTGTGCTGGCAACCGGGGACACCATGCGTAAGGCTGGTCGCCATGTACGCCGCCGAGAGAGACGCACTGGAGACCAGATGCGTTGAGCCGGCTTCATGCGTACCTGGCTCGATGCCCACTCTAGTCCGGCCGATACGAGGAGCTGAATGTACCGCACCGGGCTAAGCACGCGTACTGGGGACACCCGTGCGCTCCACCGCATAACACGGTGCCTGACCAGTACAACGCCCTCTCTCTCCACGGTAAGCACGGGGGGTTGGCCGCCAGGTCTCCTATCTGGACTCGCCACACACCCTGTGTGCCCCCTCCAATTAAATTTTTGGGCTGCCTCTCTGGCTTTCCAGCCGCGGCCTTCCGTGCTGCCTCCTCATACCCCGCCTCTCGCTTTAGCTGCCTCCAGCTCTTCACGGAGGCGGCGATATTTCTCCAGCTTGACCCCAGGTGTAAAGGTTTTCTTCTTGGGATGAAGGAGAGGACCAAAATGCAGCGTAGCCAGTGCTCAACATGTTTAATTAAACAATAAACCGTGAACACTTAACAAATAACAAAATAACAAACCGTGAAACCGAGACAGTCCTATCTGGTGCCAGAACAAACACAGAGACAGGAACAACCACCCACAACGAACACAGTGAAACAAACCTACCTAAAATAGACTCTTAATTTAGAGGAACCGCAAAACACCTGCCTCTAATTAAGAGCCATACAGGCAACCCTAAACCGCAACATAGAACACCACCAACATAGGAATGCCCACCCAAAACTCACGCCCTGACCATCACACACATACAAAACAACAGAAAACAGGTCAGGAACGTGACACGAACCCCCCCCTCAAGGTGCGAAACACCAGGACCGCGCACCAGCACAAAGTCCAGAGGAGTGTCTGGGTGGGCATTCTGACCACGTGGTGGCTCAGGCTCCGGACGCGGTCCCCACACCACCATAGTCACTCCCGCTTCTGTGTCCCCCTCCCAATGACCACCTCTCGCTAACTAAACCTAACTAATGAAGAGGGCAGCACCGGGATAAGGGGCAGCACCGGGATAAGGGGCAGCACCGGGATAAGGGGCGGCAGGTTCCTGGCTGAGGAACTCTGGCAGGCCGGGCTGAGGGACTCTGGCAGGTCCGGGCTGAGGGACTCTGCAGGTCCGGGCTGAGGGACTCTGGCAGGGTCCGGGCTGGGACTCTGCAGGGCCGGGCTGAGGGCTGACTTGTGAGGGACTCTGGCAGGTCCGGGGCTGACGGACGGGACCTCTGCAGGCTCTGGCTGATCCGGCTCTGGCGGAAGGCTTCTGGTGAGTCGGTCTGGCGGAAGGCTCTTGGCTGATCCGGTCTGGCGGAAGTTCTGGCTATTCTCGGCTCTGCGGAAGGCTCTGGCTGATCCGGTGCTGGCTGAATGGCTCTGTGAGTGCCGGTTCTGGCGGAATCGATCGTCAGCGTTTACTCTGGGCTGATCCGGTCTGGGGAAGCTCTAGGGCTCCTGTCTGGCGGACGGCCTCTAGCGGACTCCTGGTCTGGCGGACGGCCTGTGGCTAGGGGTACGGGCTTGCAGGCCATGGCAGACGGGGGCTTTGCAGCTCATGCAGACGGCGTGTCGACGGCGTCGGAGGCAGACGGACAGGTTCAGACGCCGCTGGATGTGGCAGTACGGGCAGTTCAGGCCGCGCTGGCAGACGGGCAGTTTCAGCCGCCCGCTGGGCAGACGGGCAGTTTAGGCGCCGCTGGCAGACGGGCAGTTCAGCGCCGCTGGGCAGAGGGCAGTTACGCGGCAGTCTTTCAGGCGCCGCTGGGGCAGAGGCGCAGTTCAGGCGCCGCTGGGAACGGCAGACTCTTGCCGCGCTGAGACGCACTAGTAGCCTGTGCGTGTACCGAACTGGAGGTACCGGGCTAAGGACACGCACCTTCGGCTTAGTGCGGGGAACAAAACAGGGCACCACTGGACTCTCGTGGCGCACTCTAGGCCTGTGCGTGCGGTGTACCGGAACTGGAGGTTACCGGGCTAGGCACGCACCTCAGGGCGAGTGGGAGAAGGGAACAGTGCGTACAGGGCTCTGGAGACGGCTGAGCAGGAGGCTTGGTGCGTGGCTGGCCGGAACGGAGGCACTGGTGCTGGAGACACGCCACCATAGGCGAGAGTGCGTTGGAGGAGAACCAGGGCTCTGGAGAGCACTGGGAGCTGTGCGTGCGTGTAGGCACTGGTGTACTGAGCTGGGGTGGAAGTGGCGCCGATAATACCGGACCGGTTGAAGGAGGGACACGCTTGCTCTTTGAGCACCGAGCCCCCAAACCTTACCAGGTTGAATGTCCCCGACCCTGCCAGTCGCGAGGTGGAATAGGCCCGCACTGGGCTATGCAGCGCCGGTTCTGACAACCACCTGTAAGGATGGTGCCATGTCACGCCGCCCGAGGAGACGTACTGGAGACCAGATACAGTTGGGCCGGCTTCATGGCACTCGGCTCAGATTGCCCAACCTAGCCCTCCCAGTGCGGCACAGGTGAGATAGCCGCACTGGGCTAAGCACGCGTACTGGACATCCGTGCTGCTCCACCGCATAACACGGTGTCTGACGTACGACGCCCTCTCACTCCACGGTAACCCGGGGATGGCTCAGGTATCCAACCCGGCTTCGCCACACCTCCCCTTTAGCCCCCCCCAAGAAATTTCTTGGGTAGCCTCTGCGGGCTTCCGTGCTAGTCGCGTACCCTCCATACCTCCGGTTTCCTCTCTCCGGTTGCCTCTGCTCTTTCTCGTTGTCCTTCCCAGCGTTTCCCATGGGAGGCATCCTTTCCAGCCAGGATCTCCTCCCATGTGTACAACCCTTCGCCGGTTTAAACATCTTCCCATGTTCCATTCCTCTGTCTGTCTTCTGCTGCTGTCGGCTAGGCCCGTTGCCACGCTGCTTGGTCGGTTGGTGGGTGGTTCTGTAAGTTTTCTTCTTGGGATGAAGAGAGACCAAAATGCAGCGTACCAGTGCCTCAACATGGTTTATATAAACAATAACGGTGAACACTTAACAAAGAACAAAAGTATAGCAAACGGTGAAGAACCGAGACATCGCTATCTGGTGCAGAACAAACACAGAGAAGGAAACACAACCACCCACAACGAACACAGTGAAACAACCTACCTAAATATGACTCTTAATTAGAGGAACGCAAAACACCTGCCTCTAATTAAGAGCCATACCAGGCAACCCTAAACCAACATAGAAACACACAACATAGAATGCCCACCCAAAACTCACGCCCTGACCATCACACACATACAAAACAACAGAAAACAGGTCAGGAACGTGACACCAGGGTCCCTCACCGTCCAGAATTTCCTCCCATGTCCAGGAGTCCTGTGTACTTTGCCGCTGCTGCTGCTGTCCTTTTCCACGCTGCTTGGTTCGGTTTTGGTGGGTGGTTCTGTAACGGCTGTCGTCTTCCTCGTCTGAGGAGGATAAGTTAGAAGGATCGGAGGACCAATGCACAGCGTGGTAATTGTTCATCTTGTTTTAATAAAGGTGAACACTCAAAATACAAAACAACAAAAGTGACAACCGAAACAGTTCTATCTGGTGCAGACACACAAAGACTGAAAACAACCACCCACAAAACCCAACACAAAACAGGCTACCTAAATATGGTTCCCAATCAGAGACAACACAAAACACCTGCCTCTGATTGAGAACCATATCAGGCCAAACACAGAAATAGGAAAACATAGAAATACAAACATAGACTGCTCACCCCAGACCATACTAAATAAAGACAAAACAAAGGAAATAAAGGTCAGAACGTGACATGTATGACTCAGCTGTGGTGGTGAATGGGCTTGCAGTATTCATTACAGTTAGCATGAATGGTTCTATGGAAGGGTAGAGATTTTCCCAGCTATGAGGAGAGAAGGCATGTGTCCCCTTCCCAATAATTGAGCAAATGCACACAGACCGGACCAGCACTTTAAAATTAAATTGCTTAAGTTATTGTAGCCATTTATCGTATGTTCAGCCAGAGGAAGAAAGCCTGTACTGCTTGTTTGCTGGTCGCATGACTATAAGACAGGAGCACGCATTAATAAGGCCTAAGCATGCACACTTAAATGATCACAATGGCCCTGTTGATTATGCTGCTCTTACAGTCTGAAGAGCCATCCTTGTCTCAGACAGCCTCCCCCCACCCTCCTGCCATTCCATTCCCTTACTCAAGGTTGTGGTCCAGCTTGGAGCTGTTTGTGTGTGTGACTGCTATTACGGTCCCATAGCCTCACAGGAAGCTGGGTACGATGGTTATTACGGTCCCAGAGCTGCACAGGAAGCCAATTCAATCTGTGATAATGGAATTGACCTGACCCTGGGGGCTGTGCCTCGACATGGTTCCTGCTGGGCCAAGGAAGAGATGGAGGGAGCGATGGACGGAAGGATTGAGGGAGGGATGGTTGTCTTCTCCCGGCGCTGGGATGTTACTTCATTTACATTGACCGCAGTTGCTGTGTCCTAATGTTTATTGAACCGTCTTAATGACCTATATCTTCATCAAACAACTCCATATAAGGAGCACTATGTAAGACAGGAAATGCTCAACATGCTAAAGTCAAAAAACGACAAAGCAGATCAATTACAGTGTCCCTCCATATAGTATCCAGTTCCAGACCATGCAGGGGTGTATCCTGTGGCCTCTTCCTCCTCTGATTACAATGTGAAAGGCAGTCCTGTGAGGCTGAATGGCACAGGGCTCCTTGTAGCCTCCATGCTCTAATTAGGCATGGTAATTAAAAGAGGCCCTGTGCCTTTGTAGTGACATCTGGTTCCCCGTTTACCTCCTGTATCAGGGGTGGAGAAACAGACCAAAGAAAACCAGGAAGTGGTCTATAACTGCCTCACCACCATGACAGCGCATGGGGTGATAGGTCAGGGACAGGAAGAGCTACCACCGGATCTCGAGGTGCTAAAATGTATGTGTGGGTGTGTGTTTTTCTCTCCAGTGTACTACTGTACAGGAAGTCTGAAAATATGA
The DNA here is from genome assembly GCF_002910315.2 of Salvelinus sp. IW2-2015. NCBI lineage: Eukaryota > Metazoa > Chordata > Actinopteri > Salmoniformes > Salmonidae > Salvelinus > Salvelinus sp. IW2-2015. The sequence continues at coordinate 9,184,837 of NC_036842.1, forward strand.
AGCACGAGCAGCGGTAAACTGATCTTGTAGGGGGCCTCTGTATGTTTTCCGTTTCAGCCAGACTTCACGCAAGTATTTGTAGCCTGAGTGATATTATGTACACGTTCAAAGTCATCTAAGAATTCTCATACGTGTGTTCTTTCTTTCCGTTGACAGTGTTGAGCGCTAGTTCATTACATGGGCCTTGGCCTCTGCAGACAGAATGTATAGAGCTATGTACCCTTACTGGAGGCATACTGCCTGCTATTGTGTTTCCTGCGTGTAGGAGGCAGAGTAGGAGGTAGGAGCCTACAGTGTGCATAGAAATACAGAGCTATGTGCGCAAAATGCTACATTAATGCAACAGAATGAATACAGCAGTGTGTGAAAAAGTAGATGGAATGGGTTTAATTATTCTGCACAAAACAAGGAGGAATACAAAACACACATAGGCCAGTAGTTTGGAATGTCCATACTATTCCGCATGAAATAAAAGGCAATGAAGTGACTCCTGCATTACTTACATTTTCACAAACAAGCTATTACTTACCAGACCTTCTGTGCTCTGTCTGTGAGAGAGCAAGCAGGATGTCTGAAGTGCGTTCCTGTGTGCTGACGAGGTTTGTGCAGTGTAGCAGTGCTGGACAATAGTGTCCTGTAGAATCTATAGGAACATTATCCAGGATAGGCAGCATAGCTTACATTTCATTGATTTATTTTCACTAACTAGAACTGAGTTACTGTTGTGCAAATGTTTATCATTAGGCAGTGAGTGTTTCTACATTCAAATAGCTTTATCAGGGATTCTCTACTTGTGATTGACAGAAAAACAGAGTGGAACCATTGTTACATGGTAAAAAGAAATCTGTACATGGTAAATGCATAAGAAATATTTGACATGACTTTCAACATGAACTTATAACATCACATTTAAAACACAAGGACATATGACCTCTGATGGAATTGTGTTTCGAGGTAATACAGAGTACATTGCATGATCTGGAGAAATAAGTTATGATTTATATCATCACAATCAGTCTAATAAAAAAGGGCACAATTAACTATCCTAATGATCAGTCAGATACAGCATCATCTTCTCAGTCTATCGTAGTCTTAAATAAATATGGATTCAAATATATTATACAGAACTTAGAATTAACCTTTAAAAGTGCTCTAGCATTGCCATAATTTGTGAGTAAATATTGAACATAAAAAAAACAAGATATCCATTGACATATTCAAATTCACCCAAAACAGCTTGCACTTCATTGCCATTCATACGTTATTTTCGTACCCTCTGCTATAATAAACAAAATATTTCATGTGAAGATGTCTGTCTGTGTGAGGATGAGAGCTGCATGATAACTAGCAGCCAGACACTAACATGGGCTGGGTAGCTCTGAGTCGCTGGGGCGAACCGTTGCTAAGCACTTCTGGTTGCTAAGTGAGAGTGAGAACATTTGGGGAGCCCTTGGTGCAATGCTGAAATCTGAGGGCATTCCTTGACAGCTGGTGCTGCTGCAAAACTGTTTCAAACCCAAACTCCACTCATATGACAGGCTAATGGCGCAGTGTTAGAGACAGCCCTAAAGCATCCTCAATAAACACACGTATAAACAAGAACAACAACAACAATCTTAAAATAGGCCAACGGGATCTCATGCAGGCCGCAGTATGTACTGAACCTGTGTTCCAGTCATTGACAGCCACGTGACAATCAAAAAGCAGCAGTTTACATCAACAACAGAGATATGACACTTCCACTGTTATCAGTCCTGTTCTGGACAACATACAGTATCAACATGTGAACAGTGATCCATATCAACATCGAAATCGTCTTTAAAGATCAGTACCTGAAGATTAAGAGTAACTGGTACTGACTAAGGCCCGTACATACTGGGGACCAGGGACCACTGCCATAGAGAGGCCTCTCCTGATCTAATCCGCCTGCCTCTCAGTGTCCATGCTCTGGTCTTTAGGGTGTACCATCAGGCAGGTCTGAAGCACTGCTCTCCAGCTCCAGCCCAGTGAAGCGCACCATGGGGGGGACAGTGAGGCAGGACACAGGGAGCCATTTATACTGGAGGGCCTGTGAGGAGGGGCTCAGGTCCCAGTCATAGTACTGGAGCAGGTACCCACACACTGCCTGAAACAGAAATACAGATGTCCCTCCTCAATAGAGATGTTATTTTAAGACAAAACACATTAGGGTACATAAACTATCACTCTTGCCAATCTGGCTACTGAGGTCCAAATATGTGACCCGTTTCAAGAAGCTAGACGTATGTTGCACGTCACTACTTCACAGGAGATGCAGTTGAACGTAAACATTTTTTAATGCGTTTTTTGGCAGAAATGCCTTCTGGATCTTTCATGTGCCTTAATAACAAATGTGTATGCCACCTGAATGTACAAATACAATTGTTAAATTATGAGCCTAGTTGGTTTAGCCACGGAAAAAGGGGGGAACCTTTCCGCTACCCATGATTGGCTGAGCTAATGGATGGGCTGGACATGCCGAGATGAGTTTGGATTGGTCTGCCATGTAGAATACTTCTGTCTATAACATGAGCTGCTCAGTATGTGTAGATAATCCTTGCTACTGCCTCTTTTTTGAAAGATATCATGGAGAACTGTAAAAGTGTTGCTACTGCTCTCAATATTGCTGCCCTGAATTTAACAGGCTCTATCGACAAAGATCAGTGGGAAAAAGTTGTGAGGGACTACTTTCTGGAGAACGATCGTGCCATGCTGGCATTCTCTGACTCTGAAAACGAATCAGACGATGAGGAAATCCCTGATTTAGGTAAAAACATTTTCATTGAATCATACATTGTAGAGTCATCTGATTATAGTGATGGGGAAGAAACGGCGATCAACAGTGTTGTTGTCACGGAAGAAGTTGACCGAGTGTTGAAATCAGTGGAATGCCCGGTTGAAGCAGAGTATGTTTGTGAATGTGGAGGGAGTTGAAAAGAGAACACAGAAAGCTGTTGTATAAATCACCTGTCTCTGGATTACATCTTCAAACTAAGGGCAACCATGGCATCAATGACAGAGAGGGAGAAGCATTCATTCATGTAAACGGTTAAGAAACTAGCTACATTTTCAGATATTATATGTTTCTAATTTCGTCAGAAAGTTGTTTTCATTGCAAGTTAAAGTGTACTGTTAGCTAGCTAACGTTAGCTGACTGGCTTGCGAGCTAACATTATACGTGTATGTTCTGTGTAGTAATATTAGTTATATCTCAGAAAGCCATTTGCATTGTTAGTTATAGCTAGCTATCTAACATTAAACCTAGTTGGTTAGCTTTAGCTAGCTGCATATTCATGCATGGTGGCTAGCTATGACAATCAGTTTGTATTTCTAGTAATAAGTGTTTGGATTATGGTTAATTGTTTAGCTCACTCTGTTTAGCACATGGCCTCACATGTGAATCCTTAAAGAGATAGGTGGGGCTAACAGGCTGACTACACCGCTCGCGTTGCGTGCTTTTTGACCTGTCCCCAAATTCATATAATTGGTTCAGAGTTTGTTTTGATATTTTAACCTGCGTGTCGTGATCACGTTTGGTGTGGGGGGACAAAATACATTTATGCACGATGGTGCACGATGACGGACTCGCGCAGCCGGTTTGGGTTCCGTGTAAGGCTTAAGAGGGTGTGAACGATGCTGAACGGGTGTAGACAAAGAAGAGCTCTCCAAAACATTCAAGGGGCCATTTTCTCAAAAGTTGATCAACTTTCAAAGCAGAATAACTTTCACATTGTTCCTCAACTGCAGTATATGATACACTATTTTCTAGCTCTGAGTCTCTACTTTTATCCAATGTAAAAGCATTTTTTATTTTTTTTATTTTGCTACGTAAGACTGGTGGGTCACATATGGTGTCGTTGTGTCCTGTTTGTCAACTGCAGGATCTCTGAAGTGACCAGTTTGATGCTAACAGTACAGGAATGACAGGTCGTCCTTGCCCCTCCTCTCTTTCCTTCCGAGTGAGTGCCGTTGCCAGGGGCGGTAAGGGGAGAGGGTAAGGGAGAGGGAAGGGGGAAGATGACTCATAGCTTCTGACCTACATCCTACTGCTCTCCAGAGTCTCCTCTCTGGTCACACAAATCCCAATCACTAGCCTGGCCAAGACAGAAACTGCCAGCTACCCCTCTTGTGATGGTGCCTCAGTAATGACCACTGAGAACACTGCTGCAGTTGGGATGGGCCAGGTAATAAATCACAAGGATACAGAGAGCATGTTTCGGATGGATTCCAAGAGGCTATTCCAATGCATTTGATTAAAAAAGCTAAAGAAGGGTTCCATGCAATACACTAATTGACTGTTTTTGAAAGACACCCCATTTCTCTTCTCTTAATATATGCCTTTATGCTTAAAGGGAAATATATGATTTTGTTTACGTAGATATAAATCAACACTTAGAGTAGACCCATGACTCTGAAACACACATCTTGTCACCTCTCATACAACTCATGGTCCTATAGAAGGGTGTTGAGCAATTAGTGCTTTTAGAGGTCGGTTCGGTTTCTGTTTGATTATAAAAAATTAAAAAATCACGGTTTCCGATTACGAATATTTTTTTCAACATTAAATGCACTATGCATTATGTGGGTTGAATGCTGTAACAACACAGAATAAAACAATTAATAAAGTCCCATGATGGTAGTGTCTGCCCATTACTGCTGATCATTAACCATCATTTTTTCCACATTACTTTTACTTTATAAAATATTTCAGTTGTGTATATTATATTTGTTTAATTTAATGACTTTATTATTTCATTCCAAGTCATCATCTCATCTCTATAGAGCTGCTACCTATGCTGTCTGACAAAATCACTATTTTAGTAGTTCTTCAAAGTAAACAAGGTATACTTTTATGACTGCTGAATACCATTTAATCAATCACTTAGATCATGTATTTTCAGGTAGAGATACCTCACGAAGCAACTGCTCTCTATCCCTCTCGATCGTGCATCTTCTGTCTCTTCTCTAACCTCTTCGTGTCTGCCGCACACAGACAGGACTAGTAGGCGCGTAATGGATTATGGTAATTCTAGTTAATTACTACATTTTCCGCGCTAAATTATGTAGAATATTGGCCTGTTGGGAACTACAACTCCCTACTTCATCACAAAGTTTTGGGCTTGATCTGATTTATCTCTGTAGAAACTGTGCATTGAGATCACAGATAAAAACTTAATGAAATGGAATTCAAATAATTGAACCGACCATCATCAATAATTTTTCAGTTTTTAAACAACTAACCAAATGTCTGTTAATCGCTCAGCACTACATTAGTAGTGTTCTTGGTTCTGCTGTAGAAAGCCCTGCTGATGTGTGTGTGTGGGTGTGGAGGCTGCCATGTGTAAAGGAAGATGACAAATGGACTGTCCCCTCAGGGGTGACCTAGGTTTGGGGGGCTGGCCACGCTAGATTTCACTAAGCCAACATCATCTGTCCCATGACCGAGACCGCCCCAGCTCCTCAGAATGGGTATGTCTGGGTTCAATGTTAACGTCACTGCCCACCGCAGCTGGCTAGCAGCCCCGGCATGATGAGATACTGTAGGATATACTTCTTTACAATGCACCATCACCTAGGATCTAAACTTAAGAGTTGTGAATCTTGTCTCAAGTACCGCAGTGGACACTTCGGAACATATATATACCATCAAAACCTGTTACTGCGTGTCTGTACACAACAAGGTAGAATTGCAGTCTAGTCAACATAGGAGAGTAATGTCCCATTGGGCACAAACTAGTTGAATCAATGTTGTTTCAACATAGTTTGTCAATGTATTGTGACGTGGAATTTACGTGGAAAATACATTGGATTTGAAAAAAGTTATCAATGTAATTTACTTTAAGTGTTCTCTTGAGGGTGACATTTCAACCACAGGATTATGTCATCATGGTAACCAAATTTCACCGTAGACAAACCTTGAATTTGTACCTTTGAACATCAGATCTTCAACATTATATCCACTATCAGAAAAATAAACAGTAGGCTGGACAGCACCTCTTACTGGACAAGGGAACTATTTACAGCTACCCTTCAGTCTCCCGGCCAAGGTTTTAACCAATCCCAGCCCTGCTATGACATTTGTCACTGACTATTACCAATGTGCTATGGGGAGAATGACTGTTATGCAATCACCACTTAAAAACCAAATAGATTCACTGTTGCTATCGAAGTCATTCCAAAGGGTAGGTTTAACAGAGCAAATGAAATGCGAATTTATCACTCATATATCATCAATGACTAAATCAATGACTAGGACTATATATTGTTTGCAAAGTCATCAACAGCTATTGTTTCAATTCAACCCAGGGTTCAACAAAAATAGACAATATATAGGCCTAGGGTTTCAAGCTTGGTTGATTTCAAATGTAATGATATTTAGTGATATTGAATTGTGTTTGGTCGTCAACACAACCAAATATCAACATTTGAAGGAGATGTACTGTATCTTCTGCTTGAATAGTTCCATCTGTGCCACTGATTAGTCTGGCTTTAATTCTAGTTTGTCTACAAGTTAATAATTGATATGCTGGATTCACATCTCAACCAAAAAGTCTCAATCTCAACCAAAAATCTAAGTTAAGGAATAAGGAATAGGACTAAATTCAAGTGCATTTAAAGTTTGATTTGATTTTGTCCTATTCTTTAACTTAGATTTTTGGTTGATGACATCAATTATTAATTTGTAGACAAACTGGAATTAAAGCCAGACTAAGTCAGAAGGAACTATCAAAGCAGAAGATACATCTCCATTAAATGTTGATATTTGGTTGCGTTGTCAACCAAACACAATTCAATAGTACTTTTGTAATAGATGAAATAGCCTAAAGTTAAGGCTATCTTACAAACTAATGTAACATTCACCTTAAAATGAGTAATACATCCATGGCCACATTTTGAGGTTACTGTAAATATAAATGTCTTCTTATGTAATTATATAAAGTGTGCATGTTCAAGGTAGCATGTACAGGTCATCGCAACGATGACGATCTGTGGAGATCTTCACAATTGCTGTAATTATCTGCACAGAATCTCGAACGGCAGCGATCACTTGCGCCATGTACTTTTAAATCAAAGGTGCATGCCCACAAAAAATACTCTAAACCCTGCATGCGCCAGTTTTTCCGCAAAGGTTGGTATTTATCAATTTTGAAGTTGACGGGTAAGTGTGCGTATCTCCACACAAATCTCAAACCCCTGCCTGCGCACAACTTCTAGAATGTTGATCAACTGTATTGCAAGCAAATAGGCTTCTTGTTCATTTGGGGGAAATGGGGGTGTTTGATGCACAGGAATTATAATAATGGTAGGCTAAGAAAAACATTCAAATGTAGGCCTAATGATAAAACAGATGCATTTGCCATTGGTAAGGAGATCGCATAGCAGCATGTCATCTAATATGTTTATTTTACTTGTATTACATAGGCCTAAATTATAATCATATTGCAGGACATGTCTGCCCTTTTCTGACTTAACTGGTTTAAATGATTCCCGCTACACAACAAATAGCAGGCTACCATTTATCAATCGTTCATTCAATAGTAGACTACCATTTATCAATCGTTCATTCAATAGTAGGCTACCATTTATCAATCTTCATTCAATAGTAGACTACCATTTATTCAATCGTTCATTCAATTAGAGCGCTACCATTTATCAATCGTTCATTCAAGTAGTAGGCTACCATTTATCAATCGTTCATTCAATAGTAGGCTACCATTTATCAATCGCTCATTCAATAGTAGCTACCATTTATCAATCGTTATTCAATAGTAGGCTACCATTTATCAATCGTATTACAATGTAGGCTACCATTTATCAAACGTTCATTCAATAGTAGCTACCATTTATCAATCGTCATTCAATAGTAGGCTACCATTATTCAATCGTTCATTCAATAGTAGCTACCATTTATCAATCGTTCATTCAATAGTAGGCTACCATTTATCAATCGTTCATTCAATAGTAGGCTACCATTTATCAATCGATCATTCAATATAGGCTACCATTATCAATCGCTCATTCAATAGTAGGCTACCATTTATCAATCTTCATTCAATAGTAGGCTACCATTTATCAATCGCTTCATTCAATGGTAGGCTACCATTTATCAATCGTTCATTCAATAGGTAGGCTACCATTTATCAATCGTTCATTCAATGGTAGGCTACCATTTATCAATCGCTCATTCAATAGTAGGCTACCATTTAATCAATCGTTTCATTCAATAGTAGGCTACCATTTATCAATCGTCATTTCAATAGGTAGGACTACCAATTTTATCAATCGTTCTTCAATAGTAGCCTACCATTTCATTCATCTTCATTCAATGGTAGCTTACCATTTCTTATTCAATCTTCGTTCAATGTAGCTACCATTTATTCAATCGTTCATTCAATGGTAGGCTACCATTAATCATCGCTCATTCAATAGTAGGCTACCATTTATCAATCGCTCATTCAATAGCCAAGCAGGCTCTAAAGTAAATAGACCGGTAGCCTTGGCAGTATGTGACAGTATGGGTAGGCTACAGTATTGCTGTGTGATAGGATTAGGAGCTTAAAAGTCTCAATTGGGGGGAGGGGTGTTCTACTAAGCGAATTGTTTTAAAATGGTTATACCAAGGATCGTTTAGCAATCGGATTTTGAGTGTTAGGATCCTTTTAGGTTTATATATATTTTTTGAATGAAACATTGAATTTGGTCATACTGCTATTAGCCAATAGAAATGCATTGAATAACAGATTCATACACGGAAAAACAGAAATTAAAAAATTTTAAATCGAAAGGAAGTCTATTTTGAAGTGTCTGTCCTATATTTGAGAGATCGAAGAAAGATCAGGAAACTATTTAAACATTTTCTTGACACATTTAACCCGTTTTTTTAGGCACTAAACCACTTCCATATATATTTCCATAAAAGTTTTTAACTGGTACCGGGCTACGTTCAGGAGAGTGTTGTTAAGCTTCTGAGCAAAACAACCACCATGTAGGTGTTCGTGAGAGTCTCACCTTTCCATAGAAGGGTCAAATTAGTTAGAGGGGTCAAACCATTCGGACGCTACAGACGTTTTCGTGAGAAGAGCAATTTTCTCGTGGTCTCGTGGTCTGACACCACTGTAGCTGGGCCACCCTCCACCTCAGATGCGGGAAGGCCACCATTGGCGGATGAGGTGGATTGAGACGCAGCCCATGCTGGATATCTCTAGCTTAGGAGAGCGACATCATAGCCTAGCCTATTTAATTTCAGAGCCTATAGCAAGGCAGGAAATAGAAACACAATCATGCATTGATAAACAAAATATTGAACAACAATTTGTCTTTTGCATAGAAGTGTGCACTGCAGCTTTAACTTTTCAATTGTTCGAAAGGACAATCAATCTAGCAGAATGCGTTTGGCACTCGCTAGGCGGTATGCATTTTTAGTTTGGAAAAGTCACTGCAGCATTTTGCCCACGCCTCTACAGAAATGGGATCAAATGTGCCATTGCGCTTTCTTTTAGGAACTACCATGGTCCAGTTCCAACATCATCAAATCATGCAGCAAATTCATTGTTTTTTTTGTTACCGTATAAGGTGAATGGACGGCATTTTCCAGGAGGGGTTGTAGGGCTCGTTCACGTTTGAGAAATGCAAATAATATGTGGCGAACGCAAATCCTAGAATCTCCATGTACACCAGGATTTAGTAAGACATTTATGCATGGTTGATAAATGAGGCCCCAGGTCATTTGGTACTGCTATTAGATGAAGCACAGTGATAAACCAATCTGTTGTATAATTAAACAAAATGTCTGACATTGTTTTTCCATTGGAATTTGGTTCTGCTTCTACATAGATGGTCGAAAGCATAATGATAACACATTGGAAATTCAACAAACTTTTGGTTGTCTTTTTGAGTGGGTGAATATAGTTTGTAACCTCATTGATCAACCTCTCAACCAAATATTACCCAATTATCCACGTTGAAATGATGTGGTCTGCCCAGGAGGGTGTCTTACTCTTAAAAAAAATCAACATTGCTTTTATTACTTTGAGGTTTTGACCTGAGCTAGGTAAAATGGCTTGTTTTAACAAAACAGACAGTACTCAGTACAGCTCATCCTCTCAAACCAATGTCTGTCTGTTGCCATGGTACCTGTCTCAAAGATATGCTTCATGCTCTCGCTCTTTCATCAATGATCAGTTACTCAGACAGACACAATATCTCATATATAATGAGCTTGATATCTATATTTTCACTATAGGCCAACCTACACCACAATTGAGCAATGAGTGCATTCCATTCCTACAAACAAAACAGCTACAGTAAGCGAGAAAAACAGTTCTTATAGCAGCCGTAAGACAGCCTTTGTCAGCCAGCACATCTGTATGCAGGAGGCAGTGTAAGTATACTTCAGCATCAGCTCTTCCATTATCAGGATCAGGATTGAGTCCCTCACAATACCCCTGTCCGCCCGCATGCACTAAATCATAAAATCACTAAACAGGAAAAGGATGATTATTTTTGGAAGTTGATGACGTCCGTAAGCATACACAAGCTCCTCCTGTCATGATTCTAGGCCTTGGGGGTCTCGTATTACCGCATACTTGTGAAAATCTGCAATTCCCCGGGTGAGTGATGGGCTGAATGAAGTAGTGTGGTACCTATCGTCTACATGACTGACAGTAACTGGTTCTCTTGGATGAAAAGCAATAGAGAGTGAGTCATACTCCCTGCTTAGTGGATGGCAATCTCCCAGAGCCTTGTCTATCAGTGGGCATCAGAGAGCTCAGTACAGACACTCAGCTCAGTACGTCAGAGGAAGTAGGCTGATCTGACAGGATAAGGGCTGCCTCCTAAATTGCCATCTTATTCCCTATAGTGCACTGATTTTGACCACAGCCTTTTGGGCCCTGGTCAAAAGTAGTACGCTATAAAGCGAATAGGCGCCATTTGGGACACCGCCAAGGCATGACAGGCAGGCACCCAGGCTCCCTCACAGCCTCACAGAGGATCTGATCTGCGGGGGCTTAAGCAGCTGCTGTTGTTAAAACAATCGTTGCCGTGTTGGTGATATTTTTAGAGTGTAATGACTGGACATCCTGTGTCACCACCACCGGCCGACCCTGACTGTGAACAGCAAACATTGGACATCAATATCCCTGTCAACAGGGCCCGTCACACATCTCTGTTCCATTGACTGATAAGCAGCGAGCGATCTGGTGACCAGACGCTAAGACTCCTGGCTCCTGCCTGTCAAAACCACTGGATATAGACTATTGGTACACACGTCGTCATAGCCACCGGCAACAGGAAGAGGATCCCCGCCCACCTCACTGTCATCATGGCAGCAGCACACCTGTCCTGTTTCTCACCTGGACAGACAGAAGTGTCTGCATCCCAAATGGCACACTATTCTCTTTATAAGGCACTACTTTTGACCAGGGCCCATACAGCTAGGGTCAAAAGTAGTGCACTACATAGGGAATAGGGTGACATTTGGGATGCAGCCAGATGGCCTCAGTTATCAGTTGCCTGCCTGGCAGTGACGCCACAGAGGGCCCTGCACAGCTGGCCTGTTCTTACAAGCAGCCAAATAGAATACCTACAGCAACACTTACCACCGTAACAGCATTATCCCTTTAGCCAAGAGCAATCCCTACTGAACAGACCAGTCTCTGTCTCCTGAGTGGTGCTCTACTTGCTGAGAAACTGGCTACAGACATTCAAGCACTGGAGACAGACCTTTCCTATCTAAATGGTCAGCAATGTTGGACATTTACATAGACCAAATACAACTTCTTTTCAAGGGACATTGGTAGCATCATGTTAAATCCATACTTGATGGAGCAAAAAGAGAAATGATAACAGTGTATCTCACTGACACTGAAAGGAATAAGAGCGATGAGAGGAGAGTAAATGAGAGGAGGAACCTTGAGAAAGACATTGTTGAGCTGGACTCCAATGCAGTTCCGTTGCCTAGGCTGCAGAGAAGGTCCTCCTGTCCTGCGTTTCTAAGACAGACAACAAAGCACAGCATAACCAGTTCATTACTTCACAGTCTTCTCTTACCACTCTGTTTAATTTCCCTCTCCTCATATGACTAAAGCTGAGACCTTGGGCGCTGTGGCTTGTAGCTGTCACATCTCTGCAGTGGTGCAGAGATGTGGGGTGATGTGGGGTGACGACCCTGGTGATTGAGTCAACAGCATCAGGGAGCCAACAGAACACTGCTATCACTGCCTTTAGGACTATGCATCTAGAGACTGTCTACCATGGGTTTCTATGGAAAGCAGTGATAGACACAACACCGGACAGTATATTAAGTACACCACCCCGTTCACGTAAATGGTTCACTCCTACAGACAGTGAGTCACATGGCCGTGGCTTGCTATATAGGGGCGGCAAGTAGCCTAGTGGTTAGAGCGTTGGACTAGTAACCGAAAGGTTGCACGATCGAATCCCTGAGCTGACAAGTTAAAAATCTGTCGTTCTGCCCCTGAACAAGGCAGTTAACCCACTGTTCCTAGGGCGTCATTGAAAATAAGAATTTGTTCTTAACAGACTTGCCTAGTTAAATAAAGGTTAAAACAATATAAATATAAAGCAGGCAGACAGGCATTGAGGCATTCTGTTTGATTTAACGTTAGAAAAAAAGTGACCTTTGAGCGTGGTACGATCGGTTGCTGACGCGCCAGATCCAGTACCTCAGAAACCGCCGCCCTCCTGGTCTTTTCACGCACGACAGTGTCTAGGGTTTACCAAGAATGGTGCGACAAACAAAAAACGGGCTGTTTCTGAGGTAACGGGCTGTTCGTACCATGAATGTACCGTCGTCCAATCTGCAGCAACTGCATGATGCTATCGCGTCAACACAGACCAACATCCCTGTTGGAATGTTTCCGACTAGAATGCCTCAAAGAAGTCAGGTTGTTCTGGAGGCAAAGGGGGGTCCGACCTGGTACGAGATGGGTGTACCTAATAAACTGTCTGGGGAGTGTATATTAATTTAATACACAACATCGGTTTGTAGATATCCACAAATCCATATTATTGACATCATGTTATGTTATCAAAGTATATGTCCATATGGTCTGTTTTTCAGAGTATAATTAAGCAATAAGGCCCGAGGGGGTGTAGTATATGCACGACGCAGAGTGCCTGGATACAGCCTTTAGCCGTGGTATATTGGCCATATACCACAAACTCCCCAGGTGCCTTATTGCTATTATCAACTGGTTACCAACATAATTAGAGCCGTAAAAATAAATGTTTTGTCATACCTGTGGTATACGGTCTGATATACCACGGCTGTCAGCCAATCAGCATTCAGGGCTCGAACCACCCAGTTTATAATTTTCTAGCTACCTACTTTCATTCTGTCTAACCTGTCTATGGGTGGTAGTGAATGAGTAGCAGTGAGACTGACAGCAGGAACCTACTCGTCTCCGCACCACACATATTAACTAACACGTTTTTGAATATACTTCAGCTCTCTTTCTCCACTTGTATTACAGGAAGGAAGCCGAGTGAGAGGAAGCATATTGGCTTACTCTGAGACAGGAGTGTGGACTAATGCACTAAGTGGACAGAGATGAAGCGCAGGTTCTGAGTGGCTGGCTTCCAAAATCCAGCAGAGCTGTGTTTTCCAACCGGATCATCGGATCCTGTGGTCAGCTTCAACACTGATATTATAATGTGTGAAATGGTTTTCCATCCCCTTTGTTGTACTTCCTGGGAGTTGTGCAACTGTGATAATGTAAACCACGTTGAACAAACATACAGTATTTTAGATGCCACAGAGTGTAGGGAAATATATACATATATTGATTCAAGTCTTTTTTACACCCAACCTAACATACAGGCATACAAGACATGAATGTTGCCTCACCATCGCTATCAGTGTGTACCAGTGAGTATGCAGTCAGTCGCTATGATGCAGGGAGGGGTCCAGGACTCTGCTATGAGTCACACCTGCAGATGAATGAAATATCATACCCCTCAGGGGTCAAGCATATCACAGTCTCCAGGAAGCAATCGAGGTTGAAAACAGCCCACACAAACAATAACTGAATGTATAAAACCGTCATCGTTCCGTCAGAATGTCTGCCAGAATGACGACTGCTTAGAATGCTTGAGTCTTTAGAATGTCTGGTTGTTCAGAAAGAGAGCTGCATGCAGAATGTTTTCTTGTAAAATGATATATCGCCAAATCATCGTCATATCGAATGTTAGATATATTATACTGAGAATGGTGTTCTTGGGGTCCGCTCTTCTCTCTTCCTGCACAGCACATATTGTCAGGGACTACTAGCCAGGTGTGAATGAGCGGCAGCACGACATCTCACTGTCATCCTTCTTCAGGCCAAATTATTTTCACACTAGGGCAAGCATCTCCACCTCTCCAGTCCCTCTTCCAGTCCCTCTGTATGACAGAACAGATAACGTTTCCACAGCTGCAAGTTATATATCCTTCTCTGTCCCAACAGGCAAGTTATGGGATTTTGTGGAAATGACCTTCTAAAGCACATTCGAGAGATTCCACATTCTAAGAAATGATTGTTTGCCTTATAGCATGATTACTCCAGTCTGAGTGGTGTACTATTGTCAGTGGGCCCTAGAAGTGAGATGACCCTGCCTTCCTGACTGCTGAGATCAGGGTTGTGGTCCATGCATGACATCTTATAACAGGACTGGACAGTCATTAGTGTTGCTTAGAGGGCTGATCCAGCCTCAGAGCTGACTGAAACCCAGCACTTAGTTCACTCCATCTGATGTCCGCTGAGGAGACAAGGACAGAGAGAAAAGACAGGAACTACGAGAGGAGAGAAGAGAAAGGGGAGAGAGCTGAGAAAGCAGAGGAGAGAAAGAGAAGAAGAACTCAATGARGGGAAGAGCGCAATGGACACCATCAAAAAGAGGTGGGGCATTACTTTTCCTTCTGCATTTAATTGAACACGACGAGGCCTGAAGAGGAGTGCGACAGCAATCAGGACAAGAGGGAGAGAACCCCAGCCTGGATTAAAGGTGTTAGGGGTTACTGTTCTCCATATGCTGATGAAAAACACTACAGTCTCAAAGGGTTTATGTAGATGAAGAGGCTCTAGGAAGGATGTTGGTCCTCAAAGAGCGAGTTGATTGATTTGAAGAGGCAGGTGATAAGGAGAGGCTCTGTCTGCATCCAAAATGGCACCCTGTTCCCAAGATAGAGCCCTAGATACACTACCGTTCAAAAGTTTGGGGTCACTTAGAAATGTCATTGTTTTTGAAAGAAAAGCTCATTTTTTTGTCCATTAAAATAACATCAAATTGATCAGTGTAACAGTGCAAGATTAGGTAACTCATTACTTTTCCCACTTACCCAGAGTCAGATGAACTCATAGATACAATTTGTATGTCTCTACCTGCAGTTTAAAGGAAGTTGAAGGTAGTTTCACAAACCATTGCTAACTAGCGTTAGCACAATGACTAGAAGTTTAGAGGAACAGCTAGCATGCTGTTAGCAAATGCGCTAACGATAGATAGCAATTGAACTTAGTTATCAACTTCCTTCGAACTGCATGCAGACATAAAATTGGTATCCATTAGTTCATTTAACTCTGGGTAAGTAGAAAAAGGGCATAAATTGCACTATCGCTTTAAAGGTTAAATAAAAAAAATAGAAGCACATCTCGACAAAATGTTTTATTCATGTAATCATATTTTTTTGAGTGGCCTCAATGATTCATATTCATATAAAATTAACAATTTTAAATCAATCTATGGCTGTGCTTCCATTCTTATGTTGTATTAGCCTTATGACTGAAGTACTGTAGTCTACATATTTCTTGCATGTCTGTTTATCTATATGTCTCTTTGCATCCATGCAATGTCCATTGGTATATGTTTGTGTGTGTGCACTTATGTGTGTGTGTTTGTGTGGAATGTCTCTGTTTGTGTTAACATCTGAGTGTGTGCTTGTGAGTTGGGAGAGAGGGATGCTGCTCTCTCCCATGAAACCCTGGGGAGGGGGATGATTCAGAAGTGAGTCAGAGCAGAGCAGCCCCCTGGCCCCCTGCCTCAGCTGATGAAGGGGGGGTGGGGGAGGATCCTCTACAGCAGCTCTGTCTGCAGTGCGGTGAAGGGCACAGAGACACAGGGACTTATCATCACACAGACTGATGACCCCTGAGCTGGCTTTCTTTCCTAGAAAGTAAGACCCATAACATTTGGTGAAAAGACACAGGATCAAGTTAGTCAATACTCTGGTCAGAAGCCAAGCTTCCCTTTGCATTAATAATATTTCAGAAGCTGTGTCCCAAATGGCACCCTATGACCTACAGTACACTACTGTTCAAAGGTAGAAATGTCCTCGTTTTCCATGAAAACATACATGAAATGAGTTGCAAAATGAACAGGAAATACAGTCAAGACATTGACAAGGTTATACATAATGATTGTGTCCTTCAAACTTTGCTTTCGTCAAAGATTCCTCCATTTTCAGCAATTACAGCCTTGCAAACCTTTGGCATTCTAGTTGTCAATTTGTTGAGGTAGAGATTTCACACATGCTTCCTGAAGCACCACCCACAAGTTGGATTGGCTTAATGGGCACTTAAGTACCATACGGTCAAGATGTACCAACAACAGCTCAATAGGGTTGAGATCCGGTGACTGTGCTGGCCACTCCATTATAGACAGAATACCAGCTGACTGCTTCTTCCCTAAATAGTTATTGCATAGTTTGGAGCTGTGCTTTGGGTCATTGTCCTGTTGTAGGAGGAAATTGGCTCCAATTAAGCGCCGTCCACAGGGTATGGCATGGCATCGCAAAATGGAGTGATAGCCTTCCTTCTTCAAGATCCCTTTTACCCTGTACAAATCTCCCACTTTACCACCAGCAAAGCACCCCCAGACCATCACATTGCCTCCACCATGCTTGACAGATGGCGTCAAGCATTCCTCCAGCATCTTTTCATTTTTTCTGCATCTCATACATTTTCTTCTTTGTTATCTGAACACCTCAAACTTAGATTAATCTGTCCATAACACTTTTTTTGACAATCTTCCTCTGTCCAGTGTCTGTGTTCTTTTGCACATCTTTTATTTTTATTGGCCAGTCTGAGATATGGCTTTTCTTTGCAACTCTGCCTAGAAGGCCAGCATCCCGGAGTCGCCTCTTCACTGTTGACGTTGAGACTGGTGTTTTGCAGGTACTATATAATGAAGCTGCCAGTTGAGGACTTGTGAGGCATCTGTTTCTCAAACTGGTTAACAATGTACTTGTCCTCTTGCTCAGTTGTGCACCGAGGCCTTCCACTCCTCTTTCTATTCTGGTTAGAGCCAGTTTGTGATATTCTATGACGGGAGTAGTACACAGCATTGTACGAGATCTTCAGTTTCTTGGCAATTTCTCGCATGGAATAGCCTTCTTTTCTCAGAACAAGAACAGACTGACAATTTTCAGAAGAAAGTTCTTTGTTTCTGGCCATTTTGAGCCTGTAATCGAATCCATAAATGCTGATGCTCCAGATACTCAACTAGTCTAAAGGCCAGTTTTATTGCTTCTTTAAACTGGACAACAGTTTTCAGCTGTGCTAACATAATTTCAAAAGGGTTTTCTATCATTCCTTTTAAAATTATTAACTTGGACTAGCTAACACAATGTGCCATTGGAACATAGGAGTGATGGTTGCTGACAATGGACCTCCGTACGCTTATGTAGATATTCCATAAATAATCAGCCGTTTCCAGCCACAGTAGTCATTTACAACATTTGCTGGGCCACCCCAGCAAAGAGCACTTCCAACCCCCCACTTCCTTTGCCACCGCTGCTGTAAAAAAAATCCTAGAGGAACCTTTGATAGGGGAATCCCCATCGGTAAAGGCACAGTCAGGTGGCCAGTTGCCATGACAACAGCTATCTGCTAGAGAGAGAGAGAGAGACATCGAGAGAGAGCAAGAGCAAGAGAGAGAGAGGAGAGAGGAAGAGAGAGGAGAAAAGAAGAGAGAGAGAAAGAAAGAGAGAGAGAGAGAGAGAGAGAGATGCCCCCTGGTTCATTCATAGATCTGCAGCTCACATTCAATAATGGAGGGCTCAATGGCAAACCTTCTCAAACAGCCTAATTCATTCTCTTTATAGTGGGTAATGGACTTTACAGTGTTCTGCTATTAAAATAACATATTCCTATATATATGTACAGTATATTAGGCTGTATGTATTTGTAGATAAAGGCCTGTAAATGTGTATTGTTGCACTGTCACCATTTTCAATGCAAAAATAAATGCAAATACAAGCATAACTTTAAGCTACATATTAATTTGACAGAGGTAAGGAACTGTCCATTGATCAGCACAGCAATTGATAAAACAGGACCATGTTTGCTAAAGAAAAGTGGTTCTGAGCTCATGGCAATATTGCACAGGTAGTTAACGGTTACAAGAATCAGGAATGCAGACAGGCTAGCTCTTTATATCTGTATGACTGTGTCCAACACACCACCACCTGTTGTTACGTTGGACACCTACTGATGTTATGACATTTTWAAAAAGTATCTCAATCACATGTACTGCTAAAATAAAGGTTTAGGGAAAAACAGGCAGGCACCACATTACTACACGACAAAACAGCTCACTCAACCAAGCCTGATTGTCTTGTAAGTTTAAAAGCAAATATTGCTTTCATGTATTCCCCCCCCCCCCAAAAAGCTTGAAAATGTAGTGGTATGGGATAATGTCTTAGTGTGATCCCGTGAGGCTCAGTTGGTAGAGCATTGATATAATAACCATCATATTGACGTAAACTTGGAGATATGGTGTGTGGTCCTCCGACTCGGGAAACGGTGCAGTTTGTTATGCTACAGATGAAACAGGGTGGTGAAGGTGCATGGTGATGAGCTTGATGCTGKTTTCCAATAAATATCTAGGGTCTTATTCTGGTGACATGATGGTCGAAACTTGACTGACATTTGACAAATAAAAACATTATTATCCATAATACTCTCATCATGTAGACTAGCCTACCCGCACAGCCTACCCACACTGTAGGCCTATCTGCGAGCTCCCGATTGGAGCACACGTGCCAAAACCAGAGTAGGCACATTTGCTATTTAACGCAACAGTTTTTGTGACACAACTATTGGTAGAGTTCAAAATGTGATGGACACYTTGAACTTTAGATTTTGATTCGGTACATGAAATTTTAAGCAAAAATGTACATTTTGTCAGGGCCTCCCAAGTGGCTCAGTGGTCTGAGGCACTACAATGCTTGAGGCGTCACTACTGAACCGGGTTCGACTCCAGGCAGCCGGTCGCGACCGGGAGACCCATGAGGCAATGCACAATTGGCCCAGCGTTGTCCGGGTTAGGGGAGGGTTTGGCCGGCCGGATGTCCTTCTCCCATTGCGCTCTAGCGACTCCTGTGGCGGGCTGGGCGCATTGCATGCTGACATGGTCGCCAGTTGTACGGTGTTTCCTTCGACACATTGGTGTGACTGGCTTCCGGGCAGTGCGAGCAGTGTGTCAAGAAGCAATGTGGCTTGGCAGAGTTGTGTTTCGGAGGACGCATGGCTCTRGACCTTCGCCTCTCCTGAGTACGTACGGGAGTTGCAGCAATGGGACAATTGGATATCACAAAAATGGTGAGAAAAAGGGGTATACTTAAAATTAAATATATTGTATATTTTGTGTGCACTTCGTCATCACGCACCACCTTTTATCCGGAACAAGTCAATTTGATGGAAACACATCTCTGGTGGGAAATTGCACATATTGTTTTTATGCAGATTATAGAATTGGATGGAAACCTAGCTAGAGATTATGAAATATATTAAATAATATGAATAAATAACAAAAGCTTTGTAGACAATGTCACATCCGATATTCATTAACCCAGGGGTCTCCAAACTTTTCTAGCATGAGAGCTACTTTTAAAAAATGGAACATGTCGCAAGCTACTTTTTCTAGCTTTAAAATAGGAACGTTCTTCTCTTCTCCTCTCCCTTGCAACTCTTCCCCAGGTCCTTAGTGTACAAGATTAAGTAGTGCACTATGTTTTCTGTTAATATACCTGGTAAAAAATAATGGTTAATAAACAACCTATAAGGGGGGCCCTATCAAATCTTTGTTGTGTTTTCCAAAATTCTGTTTTATATTTTCCAAAATGATGTTCTCAGTTTTATTTTTCACTCCTAAAATTACAATTGTTCATAGAGAAACAACYAAATTGTATGTTCTGAGTCCAAATCACATCAGAAGACAATTTATTTTAGGTCTGGAAGAAAATTAACAAATGTAGATTGTTTAGTGTAATTCCCCTTTAATTGCGCATCTGGCCCTTTGATTGCGCATCTGGCCATTTAATTGTGCATCTAGTGAGTGAGGAATGTGCGGCCTAGCGATGGTTCTGTACTGCTGCTACTCATTTCATGGCAAAGTTTGCAAATAACAAATAATAGAAGCAAATTATATACTTACCCATGATACACTTTCGCCAGGTAAGCCTACTTTGTGGTTAACATTTAATTGAGAAGGTTATGGGGAAAATATTTCTGTCAACCCACAAGATGATTATCACATCAGCTGGCTACACACAGAGTGATAAACAAACGTGCGCACCACACAGACAGACAAGAGCAATATTGCTGAAATCAATTGGCATTAATTACAGTATTGTGTTAGGTTTGGCTTTTTAAGACAATAGTGGCCAACCAGGGTTGGGATAATGTCAATGTTGCATTGATTAGATAGTAGCTGGGAGCTTGTGGTGTCTGATACTTGTGAGATTTGTTTATGACAGTTGGCAGTGGAACACGTCAAAATTGCATGTACTTTCAGAATTGTTTGGCGAGCTACTCATAGGTGGGCTGAAACCTACTGGTAGCTCACAATCTACTTGTTGGAGACCCCTGCATTAACCCCTCTATCATCATCATAACTCCAGTGCACCTTGAGAATTGACAATCACTATTATTGAGGACTTGAGAATGGAGCCTGGATCTAATGTGCTACAATAACTATCAACCAGAGCATTAAAGCGTTTTCCTTATTATGTGGAGTGAACCGTTGTAACAGGAGGGATCATACATCTAATTCATGATTGCATGATTCACACAGAGAATAATAAAGCAGCTGGCTGAACCAGCAGGAGCTGCCATCATCCTCTCTCTTTACCTGGTTCTGACCAGTAGCTCCTGACAACTGAGAACCAACCTCGCATACTAAATAAGAGCAATGGGCGGATTTCTCAATTCCCTTCTCCGGACGTTGTATTGGGCAGTTCAATGGTGAGAAATGTCACAGTCCCWGGAGAAAAAAACGTTACGCTATCCAGGAGCACGGTTACGTGACATCAATAAGCTGCTCCCAAACATTTTAAACCAGCATCAGGAAATTGAGTTTATCATAGTTCATGTGGGATTCAACGACATTATGAAATGCAGCTCAGAACAGCTGAAGATGGATTTTAAAGAACTGATTGGGTCACTACTTGACACCAACAAACGCCCCATAATATCTGTCACTCTGCCCTCCCTAAATCGTGGCATTGAACGGTCCAGCAGACTTTTAGCCTCCATAACTGGCTACTAGACTATGGCAGCTCTGTGGGTGTAACATTTATTGACAAATTTGATACCTTCTGGAAACAAAGCTTGTATTATAAGGAGGATGGGATCCACCCAAATCATTTGGGTTCCTGGATCCTTTCACAGCATTATAAAGCTGCGTTGAGACAATGACTTATCAATGACCCAAGCCCAGCTCATTTAATCCCTACCATTGTGTCGCTGAGTTGTCATAATGCTTCAGCAAATATACATTATCCCAGGGGCGTTGGAAGACACAATGTAAGTAACCTAATTTCTATTTCTCTTACTGCCTTGAATGCCTCTGTTGACCCTACAGCTATTGTATGCAGTAATCATGTGCCTATGAACCAGAGTTATGCTGTTAGCACTGAGGCGGTGTGCCCTAGTAGGAYGTCCACTGTGTGCAGCTCACCCTGCACTAACATAAATAACATGAGCATGTCTACCTCTGCTAATCTCCCCAGTAAAGCAATAAAAACAATCAATCATCACAGAAAAGTGCTAAAAATAGCCCATATTAACATATGTAGTTTAAGAAACAAGGTTCATAAAATCAATAATTTGCTAGTAACAGGTGACATTCATATTCTGACAATCTCTGAAACTCACTTAGATAATACCTTTGATGATACAGTGGTAGCAATACAATAAAATAAATAAGATCCACAGAAAAGACAGAAACACCAAAGGTGGTGTTGTGGCCGTTTATATTCAGAACCACATTCCGGTAAAGTTTAGAGAGGATCTCATGTTAAATACTGTTGAAGTAATATGGCTACAGGTTCAACTGCCTCCCCTAAATCTTCTATAGACCACCAAGTGCTAACAGTCAGTATCTGAATAACGTGTGAAATGCTTGATAGTGTATGTGATATCAACAGAGAGTTATATTTTCTGGCCGATTTAAATATTGACTGGCTTTCATCAGGCTGCCCACTCAAGAGAAAGCTTCAAACTGTAACTAGTTCCTGCAACCTGGCTCAGGTTATCAGGCAACCTACCAGAGTAGTTACAAACAGCACAGGAATGAAATCATCAACATGAATTGATCACATCTTTACTAATGCTGAAGAAATTTGCTTTAAAGCAGTATCCAAATCCATCGGGTGTAGTGATCACAATATATTAGCCATATCTAGGAAAACCAAGGTTCCATAGGCTGGGCCTAATATAGTGTATAAGAGGTCATACAATATGTTTTGTAGTGATTCCTATGTTGTTGATGTAAAGAATATGTGTTGGTCCGTGGTGTGTAATGAGGAGCAACCAGACGCTGCACTTGACACATTTATGGAATTGCTTATCCCAGTTACTAATAAGCATGCACCCATTAACAAAATTACCGTAAAAACTGTTAAATCCCCATGGATTGATGAGGAATTWAAAAAATGTATGGTTGAGAGAGATGGACAACAATGTCTTCACTGACATTTTCAACCTTTCCCTGACCAAGTCTGTAATACCTACATGTTTCAAGCAGACCACCACAGTCCCTGTGCCCAAGAAAGCGAAGGTAACCTGCCTAAATGYCTACCGCCCCGTAGCACTCATGTTGGTAGCCATGAAGTGCTTTGAAAGGCTGGTCATGGCTCACATCAACACCATCATCACGTAAACTCTACACCCACTCCAATTCACATTCCGCCCCAACAGATCCACAGATGATGCAATCTCAATCGCACTCCACACTGCCCTTTCCCACCTGAACAAAAGGAACACCTATGTGAGAATGCTGTTCATTGACTACAGCTCAGCATTCAACACCATAGTTCCCACAAAGCTCATCACTAAGCTAAGGATCCTGGGACTAAACACCTCCCTCTGCAAATGGATCCTGGGCTTCCTGACGGGCCGCCCCCAGGTGGTAAGGGTAGGCAACAACACATCTCCCACGCTGATCCTCAACATTGGGGCCCCTCCAAACACACCAAGACAGTCGTGAAGCGGGCACGACAACACCTTTGCCCCCTCAGGAGACTGAAAAGATTTGGCATGGGTCCCCAGACCCTCAAACATTTCACAGCTGCACCATCGAGAGCATCCTGGCCGGTTGCATCACCGCCTGGTATGACAACTGCTCGGCATCCGACCATAAGGCCCTACAGAGGGTAGTGCGTACGGCCTAGTACATCACTGGGGCCAAGATTCCTGCCATCCAGGACCTATATACTAGGCGGTCTCAGAGGAAGGCCCAAAAATGTGTCTAAGACTTCAGTCACCCAAGTCATAGACTGTTCTCTCTGCTACCGCATGGCAAGCGGTACTGGAGCGCCAAGTCTAAGTTCAAAAGGCTCATTAACAGCTTCTACCCCCAAGCCATAAGACTGCTGAACAATAATAAAATGGCCTCCCAGACTATTTACATTGACCCCCCCTTTGTTTTTACACTGCTGCTACTCGCTGTTTATTATCTATGCATAGTCACTTTATGCATAGATACCATGTACAAAGTACCCCTGCACATTGATTCGATACCGGTACCCCCTGTATATAGCCTCGTTATTGTTATTTTTATRGTGTTACTTTTTTTACGTTAGTAAAAGGAAGGACATTCAGCATGCACAGCACTTACACAAATGACTGATGATTGGCTGAGATAAATTGATTGATAATGTCAAAGCCACTCTGAAGTCAAACAAAACAGCCCCCACAATCTTTTTATCATCATAGTCTGCTGCTGGAAAAACGTATGTGTTATGGCTTTACACCCCCTGTTATATTGTGGATAAAGAGCACCTGTCTAACAGAACGCAGAGGGATACGCCCCCCCTCAATTTTCACCTAAAATGACATACCCAAATTTAACTGCCTGTATCTCAGGCCCTGAAGCAAGGATATGCATATTCTTGGTACCATTTGAAAGGAAACACTTTAAACTTTGTGGAAATGTGAAAGGAATGTAGGAGAATATAACAGAATAGATCTGGTAAAAGATAATACAAAGAAATATCCAACCGTTCTTTTGTATTTTTTTTGTACCATTGTCTTTGAAATGCAAGAGGAAGGCCATAATGCATTATTCCAGCCCAGGTGCAATTTAGATTTTGTCCACTAGGTGGCAGTAGTGCATGTGCAAAGTTTTAGACTGAACCAATGAACAATTGCATTTCTGTTAAAACTGTTGTATCAAGACTGCCGAAATGTGCCTAATATGTTTATTAATAACTTTTCATGTTCAAAATTATGCACTGTCCTCAAACAATAGCATGGTATTATTTCACTGTAATAGCTACTGTAAATTGGACAGTGCAGTTAGATTAACAAGAATTTAAGCTTTCTGACAATATTAGATATGTCTATGTCCTGGTAAATTTTCTTGTTACTTACAACCTCATGCTAATCGCATTAGCCTCAACCGTCCCATGGAAGGGACACCGATCCCAAAAAAGTTTTAATAGAAGCCTCTCCAACATAATCCAGGTAGAATCAGGAATTCCCCAGGGCAGCTGTCTAGGCCCCTACCTTATGGAACAGCTGGGACTGTGAAGCAACACAAACATAGGCACATGCATCTAACATACGCACTATACACATACGTACACATGGATTTTGTGTTGTAGATATGTGGTAGTAGAGTATGGCCTGAGGGCACACACTTAATGTGTTGTGAAATCTGTTGTGAATAATAAATACTAATACAAACACAGATACACTACATTACCAAAAGTATGATAAGTATGTGGACACCTGCGCGTCAAACATCTCATTCCAAAATTAAGGTTATTAATATGGAGTTGCCCCCCCCTTTGCTGCTATTAACAAGAATTCAAGCTTTCTGCCCATATGAGACATGTCTATGTCCTGGGAAATGTTATTGTTACTTACAACGTCATGCTAATCACATTAGCACACGTTAGCTCAACCGTKCCGCGGGCGGGTCACCAATCTCGTAGAGGATTTATTAAAACACTTGATGTCTTGATGTGGCCTCCTTCAATAACAGCTATAAGAGATGTGTCCAAATGTCTTCGGGCTGCTATCTGTCTATGGTCCAGGGTTTCAGTTACACCAAGGCTGTCTGCTGGAGACAAACAAAGTTCATTGCCCTGCCCCACACAGCTGCACACAACATCTGTTGCACAGCTGCATGGAAACCATAGCAACAGCAGCCAAAAGGAGCGTCCGGCTCGTCTGAGAGGAAATAGAAGAGTAGCAGATACAACAGGTACACTCCATTACCCCAGATCAACTTCCTGCCTAGATGGAGAGATGGAATCTATGGGGCTCTGATAATAGTGGATGTCTGGCAAACCAACAAAGAGTCAAAAAGTAAAAGTGAAATGAACACATAAATAGGTTGTTTATTAGCTTGCCTCTATTCTGGGAGTGATGATAGAGAGAGCAGTACTAAGCAGTTTCTTTATTGTAGATAGCCCCGTCTCTCCATTACTGTCCTCCCTAAACCGTCACATTCCAGTCTACCAGTCCTGATAGTGGTGCAGTGCTACAGTGAGAAGTGGAAATGAATGGTTGAATTACTMTCAATTTTTTCTTTGCTGCATGAAAAGCAGACAGCACAACAGACTGTACATCTCCTCCCTTGAGCAACACCACAACAAAAACAACATAAACCCCATTACCTGGTTTATTTTCTATGCAGCATATGGACTCTCTCCCATTAAACTCAACCTGATTGAAAACCAGCCTGTGTAGTTCTGAACTCATCCACATTACACATAAACATAGTCCTTCCCTCTGTTTTTTTTGCAATGCTTTAAAAAAAARTGTCATAGATAATGGACAGTCCATTTATGAAAAATGTATAATGATTTCCCCCCTATTGTTTATGAAAATGGGTTCTAATGCACCCCCCACCCCCCCAAATGTTTATTTTTTTTATCACTTTGGCACAAAAATCWAAACCGATAGTTCATTTTCAAAACTCTAAGCACATTTTCAACAAACAAATTCACACGTCACTTGTTCACTGCACCAAATCACTCTTTCAATTTGGATACATATTCAATCTATGTATCTGCTTTTCCAAAATTCTATTCTAATTTGTTAACAATACAATGAACTTAATCAAACTGCTCCAAACTGATAACTATTGAACCAACATTATGTAGTGCCGAGTTAATGTATTTAGTTTGATAACTGCTGAACGCTGTACATTTCTATATTTTTACCTCATAAATGCATCAATTTGACATAAATGTATGGTTGAAGGTAAAACCAAATATGGATGTGGCTGTAAATAAAAGGTCATCATTCTCCATCAGCCAGTGTGCATCAATAGGACAAAGTTGTAAGAGTCAATCTATACCATTTGGAATTATACCTGTAGTGTAGTATACAATGCACTGCTGAAATACCTGGTTTGAATGTGACAATATGTGCCAATCATTATCTGAATTGTATTAATACACTAAGTTGATACATTTCAAGCAGAGGGACAGGTGATAATGTATCAGTTGACAAGTCACGTAAAGAAAAGGTGGTCTTGTACAATGTTACATGGGGCAGAAATTGCATAAAACACCGTACTACGTTTTTACAGCAGTCAACTGCTTTACATTACCCCCATTTCTGATTTTTTATCCGACGTATGTACTGTATAAGGATAATAAAACTGTAGGACAGACATATTTCTTAACATGCTCACAACCTATCATATTGGATACAAATTCTACAAAAATTGTTCCTGTCAAGTTATAGTCAACACTGTATGGAAAAGGATACCGTTTTTTTTGTCGGTTTGGTGCAATTTCCACAAGTATGTCATACATTTTCACAACTCTTAGTACAAAATTCAAAACAGATAATCCAAAAGGCAGTTGTTTGAAAACGCTAAGCACAATTTCAATTGACTAAGAACAACACACAAAATCGTACAGTTTCACCAAACTTAATTAGTGTTTCATCTAGACATCCATGTTTCACATTACAATACACGTTCATGTAAAGTAATTGCCTTTCACAATGCAATTCTTACATTACATTTGGTCCCGCTTTAAATTGAGTGCAGCTTATAACGTCTTCATAAACACTACATTAATGTGTTACAAATCATCTATAACCGTATGTCATGCTTTATAAAGGGTTCATAAATGTGGCATAACTGTGTGAAATAACCACCAATGTCAAATATGACATAAACCTGTGCTTTATAAAGGATGGCATAAGCACCGCTTAATAAAGGCCTAATAAATCATATTAAATTAAGGCTTCACAAAGCCTTTATAACCCTGTTACAAGTATTCAGACCCTTTACTATTTGCTACATCTCTGGAATATATGTTAAGGCATTACACGCAAGACAAACACATCAAATAAATTGACTTTTTGGCCTAAATGAAAAACAGGTTTGCATCAAATCTAATGCAACACAATACAGAGTGAAACCTTCTGTATTTTCAAGTTGTGGTGGCATCAAGTTATGGGTATGCTTGTTACTGGCAGGGACTGGGGAGTTTGTCAGATTCAAAATAAATATGAAAGGAGCAAAGCCCAGGTAAAAAGAGGAAAAGCTGTCTCAGTATTCTGCGAAACAAACCCTGGGATAGAGTTGTAATTTTCAGCGGGACCATTACGCAAATTTTAATGCCAAAGACACACCAGAATGGCTTTCCAAGAGGCGTTGAGTGTTCCTGGGTGGGTTAGTCTTAGTCCTGACTTAAATCTGCTTGAAAATCAGAGAGGTTTGAATATTGCTGTCCATCTGTAATGGCTTTCGTCGGTAGAAGGAGGGGAGGACCAAAGCACAGCGTGGTATGTATCCATATTTATTAGAATACTTCTTCAAGACGAACAAAACAATAAACAGACGAAAACCAACGAAGCTACAGTCCTGAACTAGAGAACATAGAAAACATGAACGCACAAACAGGAACAATCACCCACAAACCAACAGTGAAAACAGGCTACCTTAATATGGTTCCCAATCAGAGACAATGACAAACACCTGCCTCTGATTGAGACCCATATTAGGCCAAACAACAAACCCAACATAGAAACACAAAACATAGAATGCCCACCCAGCTCACGTCCTGACCAACTAAACAAAGACTAAACAAAGGAAATAAGGTCAGGAACGTTACACCGTCAATGATTGCCTGCCGAATTTACTGAGCTTGAGCAATTTGGATATATGTTGCCCTAAGATTTGTGAAAAGTTGGTAGAATCTTATTCAAAATTATTTATAGCTGTAATGGATGCCAAAGGTGCATCCACCAAGTATTAACTCTGGGTTGTGAAGACATACACAATCAACACATCTTTGTTTTTGTATTATTATTAATTAGGAAAATGTTCTATTATTTTTCTTTCCCTTTGAAATTGTGGAGTAGGTTGTGTAGATTGGTAAGAAAACAAATCTAATGTAATCCTTTTTACATGTAATATTAAGGCAGAAAAATGTGAAGACTGTGCAAGGGGTGTGTAGACTTTCACAAGCGTCTGTATATCTAGGGGATTCCTCTTAATCTCTATCCTATCATGAGAACAACTGAGTATCAGAGATAATGTTGATAAGGCTGTCAATGCTTAGAGCCCAAGGACCTGGTAAGAGACAACATACAGTCATAATAGAGTTACAGTGAAATTCTGTGGTAACACTGTGATAATGTCTGATAAGTGCCTGATAACAATGTGTGAAATTCATACCATGAAATTATACATCAGTAACACGGTAGGTGCTCTGATGATGATGATGATGATGATGATGAGGTCGGTGAGAGAGAGAATAATAGAAGGATAGAAAGGTGGAGAGAGTGAATCAAACTGGCCTCATTGTCAGTCGGTAGCCCACAGATGCTTCCCACTGCTGCAGGGTATGATGCATGATGAGACCTGGCCTGGCTGCCCTGTATGAGGTCACAGTGAGTGGCAGTTCACTTCCTGTTCCCATATCACCAGCTGTGACGGCCTCTGCTGGGGGCAAGGAATCAGACCACTGAGAGGGGATGACAGGTTGGGGGGTGGTAGCAGAGCTCAGTGAGAGGAGAGAGGCCTGGGGACGGCATGGAGTGGGGGTTGGGATGGGGGTGGGCAGTGGTGGACCCTCCAGGGAAAATTAAGCCTCCATCTGCCGGTGGGGAAAGTGAACAGGAAGAGAGAGTTTTTACACGCTGTTCTGTTGATTAGCCATGGGCATCATGCTCTATGCTATACTGCAGCAGTGTAGAAACGACTAGAGAGACTCACACACTGCACCCAGGCATTTGAAGCTACAGTTGACTCATGGCTAATCAACAATTACCACGGTTGACTCATATTTCCCCTCCCCTGTAGTATTTCTGATTCATCTAAAGAAAATGAAGGACAGCGTTCTGCTATTATTTGAGTCAACATGAGACAATTAGATAAATATGTGGAGGAAAAATATTGGAGAGAATATTGAATGGATATGTTTAGGGATGGTATGATTTTTCTCTTGACAGAACCCATATTTTCTATGTATGAGACTTGTGTAATTGTTAAGGACATACAGTATAAACAGTGCACAATAGGTTGTTGGCACCTTAATTGGGGAGGAACGAGTGGTACGGGATCAAATACACCTAACACATGGTATCCACACTAAGTGTGGATTCCATTTTGCTCTGTTCCAGACATTATGAGCCGTCCTCCCCTCAGCAGCCTCCACTGATACAGAGGGGTCCAAAATTATTGACACCCTTGTTAAAGATGAGCAATAATGACTTTATAAAATTAATAACACTTAGTGTGTCTGCTACCTTGAATACGGATAATCCTGAATCAATCGTGTATAATCATAAGAGATAACATTCTGAGGGTCAAAGATCATACCTCCAAGACATACTAAGTTAGCTTGTCTTGGAGGWATGATCTTTGACCCTCTGTAACTTTCTCACTGATCATTATTAATGATCAATTCAGGATTATCCGTAATCATGGTAGAATTAACATTAATGTCGAKGTGTTAAGAAATCTATTCTATTCTGCAAAATGACACTACATGATTTACCATACAGCTTTGACAGCGATTACAACCTCGACTCTTCTTGGGTATGACGCTACAAGCGTGGCACACCTGTATTTGGGGAGTTTCTCACATCCCTATTGGGCACAAAATGATCTGAAAAACAACAAAAACSAACTGCAAATGTATCCAAGTTTGTGGAGTCAAGCTTGATGTAGTCATTGCGTGCCAGGAARATCAAATCAAATGTTATTGGTCGCATACACATACTTAGCAGATGTTATTGCGGGTGTAGCGAAATGCTTGTGTTCCTAGCTCCAACAGTGGAGTAATATCTAACAATTCACAACTGTCACGCTGATATCAAGTACTTGGAGACAGGCGCAGGAATACACAATAGGGGTTTTTAATACACCCAAAACAAACATGTATACAAAAACACTGGGCTGTACCCAAACAAAAGAGCGATGGTAAACCTCGTTGAATGACACGGGACGATARCCATAATACACAATATATAAAGCACGCAGCATAACAGCTGCACCAACGCATAGGTACTCACACGACCAACGGACATGGGAACAGGTATGGAATTTACCAGTACCAGTTCTACATTGTAGAAAAAGAGTGAAGACATCAAAACTATGAAATAAACACATATGGAATCATGTAGTAACCAAAAAAGTGTTAAACAAATACAAATATATTTTATATTTCAGATTCTTCAAAGTAGTCAAAGTTGCCTTGATGACAGCTTTGCACATTCTTGGCATTCTCTCAGCCAGCTTCATGAGGTAGTCACCTGGAATGCATTCCAATTAACAGGTGTGCCTTGTTAAAAGTTGTGGAATTTCTTTCCTTCTTAATGGGTTTGYGCCACTCAGTTGTGTTGTAATTCTAAAATTGATTAAATTGTTTTTTCCTTCCTTCTTCCCCTTCATCAATCTACACACAATACCCTATAATGACAAAGGAATAACTGGTTTTTGGACATTTTTGCATATTTATTCAAATACAAAAACAGAAATATCACATTTACATAAGTATTCAGACCCTTTACTCAGTACTTTGTTGAAGCAGCTTTGACAGCGATTACAACCTCGACTCTTCTTGGGTATGACGCTACAAGCGTGGCACACCTGTATTTGGGGAGTTTCTCACATCCCTTGACTTCTTTGGTGGATGTGTTGTTACCTACCCTTACCACCTGGGGGCGGCCCGTCAGGAAGTCCAGGATCCAGTTGCAGAGGGAGGGGTTTAGTCCCAGGGTCCTTAGCTTATTGATGAGCTTTGGAGGGCACTATGGTGTTGAAKGCTGAGCTGTAGTCKWTGAAAACGCTTAGCATTCTCACATAGGTGTTCCTTTTGTCCAGGTGGGAAAGGGCAGTGTGGAGTGCAGTAGAGCTTGCATCTTCMGTGGATCTGTTGGGGCMGTATGCAAATTGGAGTGGGTCTAGGGTTTCTGGGATWATGGTGTTGATGTGAGTSATGACCAGACTTTCAAAGCACTTCATGGCTACAGACGTGAGCGCTARGGGTCGGTAGTCATTTAGGCAGGATGCCTCGCAAAGAAGGGCACCTATTGGTATATTGGTAAAAAAMATTGAATTTCCATWMGAGCATGGTGAAGGTATTCATAACACTTCGGATGGTGTATCAATACACCAAGTCACTACAGATATACAGGTGTCCTTCKTAACTCAGTTTCCGGAGAGGAAGGAAACCACTCAGGGATTTTACCATGAGGKCAATGGTGACTTTTAACAGTTAGAGTTTAATGGCTGTGACAGGAGAAAACTGAAGATCAACAACATTGTAGTTACTCCACAATATTAAGTGTCAGGAGAGTCGTCTGAAGTCAGTACCGTCGATGTGCCAACTTCTGATTGTAGCGTCCGAACCATTTGGGGCTACAAACTAATGTGACCCCAATATGGGAAGGAGAGATTCTCACAAACAGGATGGCGTTCTTCGTTTTGCTCTAGGACTCCCATAAGTGACCCGTCTAAACCCATACAAATGACTGGAAGTATACAGGTAATTTTGTGCCAACAAAAATAAGGGGTTTAATATGTGGAAAGARATATATTTATATATATTTCCTGAGCTTTCTTATATCGCCAAGATATAGGACAAACACTTCAAAACCTTATTCCMTATGATACATTTTTTGACTCTCTTTTTTTTGCCATTTATGAATGTGTTATTAAGTGCATTTCTATGGAATATAGTAGTAAAAGCCAAATTCAATATTTTATCAAATAGCGTTTAAATATATATTTCTTTGGTATCTAAAGGGGTCCTAAAATTCTAAATGAAATAGGAAAATGATCCATGGTATGACCTCAAAACAATTCCATATGTCAGCTTAGAACCAACTGAGCTAAAGAGGACCACCTTTCTAAGTTAAATCCTTCAGAAGAGGACAAGATAAGCTCACAATATAGAAGTTCCTCCTATAAAACTATAATGCCAGATGGCAGCTCAATTGACCCAGGAAAAGTATGTGATCATCAGCATAATGGAAACTTTCATTTCGATCTCAACATCCAATCATGGCAAAAGCKTCAAATCCTTACATTACAAGGGCTATATTCTAAAGGTATTAGAGAAGAGACAGAGAGAGAGATAGAAGGGCTATATTCTAAAAGAGAGCGAGAGAGAGAATAATGACTAACTCCAGCTGCAGTCTGGCTAGCGGCACGGACAGAGGCACACAGACAGGGACAAGACACTCAGGCCCAGAGCGTGCATCCACTGAGAGCTCATTCCCTTTTGTCTTGCTACACTGTTTTGATGCACTGTTTAATACACTGTTTGAGAGGAAAAGTGAATAATGCTACTGTAAAAGTAATAAGAGAAGAGTTTCTGTGTAAAGTCCTCGCCTTCCACCCCAACTCTCTGGCAGGAAGTCCTCTGCAACACTTCCAGGTCGCTTTGATGGCGTGGCTGATGTACAGGGCAGCGTAACCCATGGGAATGTGGAAGCCTCCCAGAGTAGTGTCCTTTGGAGAGAATCAAACAGGAGACTGGCATTGAGTTGTGAGGGCAGTAATTTGACTATAACTCAACATCAGTGGTTGCTTTTCCTAGAAATCCTAGAGACATGAACATGGCAGGAACAAACTGAGGTATTTAATTATAGCAACATACATTTGGTATGCAATCAGTAATCACTCTTAATGACTAGTGTTCGACTGGCACAATACCAAGAGAGAATCCCGAGGAAGAATTCCTTCTTCCTCTCCTCTGTCCCTCTTGCATTAACTCAATTAGAGGCAGTGGGGGGTCTGTTGAGGCATTAAGTCCATCACAGAGAGGCACTGATGTGTCATTATAGAGAATCTGCTTCCTGTTTACCAGCAGGAGATAGAGAGCCTCCTCTCAGAGCAGAGCAGAGAGCATGTCTACAGGTCACACACAAGCACGCACGCACGCACGCACACACGCACGCACGCACGCACACACACTCACTCAAGCATGGACACACACACACACAAACACAGCCTTTGAAAAACATTGCTTAATGTGTCACCACTCTGCAGAGTGCTAGACAAAACACTTTTTTGTTCTCTGAAAGAAATACTGATCATGGTACAGGGACAGAGAATCTGGGTAAATACGATTCTAATACAACTATTTGAAGACTGGGAAAATAGATTTTATTCCAATGAACTATCAAAAACCGAGTGAAAAAAATCTCCTCAATGTGTACACTAGTTCTATGGTTTAGTGGAAGTCTAAAAGGGAAGCTAGCTAATGACCTCACATATTTAGGATGTCTGTATTCGTGATCCCTGGCATTTAAAGATGGTTGATTGAAGCCGAGGAGCTACAGTCTTGTATCACAGGTCCCCGGTAGACTACAACCCCTCATCAGGCCTAGTACTTATTCCCAGTGACATGCACATCCTGCTACCAYGCAGTGAGGCAGGCAGCAGGCCAGATGTGGATGTTTTATGTATAACCACATTAGCAGACAGCATATGGGCCCACCTGGCCGGGGCTCTGGGCACAAAGTTCTGAGGGAAATAAATAAACACAACATGGGGCAGAGATGGGTGTGGATCTCAACAGTTGCTGTCTCGACTCCATCTCTGATCATAGGCTGACACAAAGGTGATGCAGCAACTGTCATGGAATATAAAGTCTTCTATGGGTTCCAGAATGAAGTGTGAGAGTCCAAGAGTCCAGGGCTAAGTGAATGAGTGCAGTGGCATAGCTGGCGTAGGAAATAAAGAGTCCAGCAATAGTCTGACAGTGTTAGTGGAAACTAGCTCAGCCACATCATCCCCAGTCAGGTCATTGTAGAGAACAGTAAGACTCACTGACCTCAGAGTTAATATTCCACCAGCAAGCGACAACAGGACAGGCTTAAAATGTCGCTGCACACTCCCTCGTTCCATTTGAGAGGATTACTCACGTCTTTCCGACAGCTCGGGAATCTTAATCCGCCACCTTAATGATGCCAGGTGAGGCCTTGCGGCTATGATGCCTGGCTGGCTGCCTGGGTCTTGGTTAAAGTACTCTATCTTTCTCTCACTCTCTCTCTCTCGCTAACCCACTTTTGTCTTCTCTCTGTCTCTCCCTCCCTCTCTCTCTCTCCCACTCTCTCTCCTCTTTCTTTCTCTCTCACTTTCCTTCTCTCTCACTCTCCTGGTAATTGTTATTGTTGTGGCAGAGCTGCTTTTCCTCAGGTGAGGGGAGGGCATGACGAACCTCCCTCCACCCATGACGAACACCCCCCCCCCCCCCCCCCCCCCCTCTCCTCACCCAACTCCAGCCCTACACGCCTCAATCAATTACCATCATAACCTGCCGGTTAAGTTGCATTTTCATTCACCTGCCGTGTAAGTATGCATCATCCATCCACCTCTTCTCCCTCTCCCTCTCTCTCTCCAACCTTTCCCTCTCGCCATCCTCTCCCTCTAGATCGTCTCCTACATCTCACTCTCTATCCTCCTCTCCCTCTCCATCTCCTTTTCCATCCTCCCCTCCATCTCCCGACTCCCTCTCTCTATTCATCATCTCCTTCTCCATCCTCCCCTCCCGAATCCCTTTCTCTATCCTCCTTTTCCTCGCAATCCTCCCTCTCTCCATCCTCCCCTCCCCACCCTGACAGTTCACTCTGTATGACAGATTCATATTCATGAGCTATTAGAATTAAATATGCATCTATTATCACCTGTTTGGGTCTGATTAATCTCAACACTTGTAATAGTTTTTTCTTGCTCTTAGTTGTGTCGGCGCCTCACTGGCTGGTTGAAGTCCCAAGCCGCTTCTTATTAACGACATCTCCAGGTCAGGACTCACACAGGGAGAGATCTTTACATCGGTACAATTGACTCAGGGTTTTTCCTAATAAAAAATAAAACTTTAATTGAGAAAGATTGTACTAACTATACACACTCACTCAGTGTTAAAAAAAATATGAAAAAGACATTACACAACATCCTAGCACACAATTTAAGCCATTGCAAATGCTAGCTATTACTTTTTCCACTCACACAGCAAACACAAGAGGGTCAATCAATTTAAGCCCAATCAATTCCCCTCATGGGCTGTAGTTGATGCGTAAAGAGGCATGAGGTCACACTATTCCAAGATGGACGTCATCAACTGGACCATAATGAATTGGCGATGGGAGTAAGACAAGAATCTATTGGCTGACAGCTCTATTACTAAAAACATCCATAATACGATATTCAATAACTTATTTTTAGTCACACAATCCATACATTTCAGCAACTGCATCATTAACACTGACTGGGATGTAGGAGGTCTGCTTTGATTAATACCCTTCCTATTATCAGAGATAATATACATTGGGATGGGATGGAAAATACAAATAGAGTTGATATCTGTATACTCATGCTAGATTTCAGAAAGTGGGGAATATGTGAAAATACTGACGTATCATTGTAAACAACTTAGAAAGAAAGAAAGTAATTTTCACTGTGTGCCACAGGGAAATCACAGTTGGCTATAATAAGTCTAGGAAAATACATGATGTTCCCTTTACATTCAGACTTCTTTAGAGGCGTGGGCATGCTACTCCCCCTAGAGCTCAGATCATGAATGGACAGAGAGAGCTGAGACAACAAGCAATGTAGTGGACTCACCTGATTGGCTATTCAGAGAGAGGGGGAGAGAGAGGAAGAGGGAGAGAGGGGGAGAGAGAGAAAGAGGGGGGAGAGAGAGAGACAGGAGAGGAGAGAGAGAGAGAGCGAGAGCGAGAGAGCAAGAGTAAGTGATAGAGCTTTGAGAGACAGTGGCGATGAAAGTGAGGAGAGAAGACCCACTACATGTGATCACAAGGTATGTGTCTATGACAACATGTTTATGGACTCACCCCTGTTTCTCACACTCCAGCTTGTTTTTAATGATGTCCATGGGCTTGTCTTTGGCCTCCAGCATTGTGCAGAAGCCAGAGATGAGATGGTCCCTGTAAGGGAAGGACCGGGGGTTGAAAGGCCAACGGTCACATTCTGATAAAATAATATACTGTATGTGCAAAGGGGGCAGGAAGTTCTTTGAAAGAATGTGAGACTAAAATATGTGTTAAATTGTTTATATGCTGAAATTGTAGTTGTGGTTGTTCCCTGAGGCCCAGTGTGAGCAGCATGTCTAAGAGGGGTAAATCTACAGTATGGGTGGCAGAGGCTGATCTCACCGTGCCATATACAGGTAGCCTAGCGGTTGGGCCAGTAACCGAATACCTGAGCCAACAAGGTGACAAATCTGTCGATGTTCCCTTGAGCAAGGCACTTAACCCTTATTTGCTCCACGGGCGCCGTACTACTATGGGTGACCCTGTAAAACACATTTCACTGCACCTATCTGGTGTATCCGACAATAGAACATATATTAATAATCTCATTGTGCCAGTATAGGGTACCGAGCCTGTAATCTCACTGTGCCAGTGTAGGGTACCGAGCCTGTAATCTCACTGTGCCAGTGTAGGGTACCGAACCTGTAATCTCACTGTTGCCAGTGTAGGGTACGAGCCTGTAATCTCACTGTGCCAGTGTAGGGTACCGAGCCTGTAATCTCACTGTGCCAGTAGTGTAGAGGTACTGAGCCTGTAATCTCACTGTGCCAGTGTAGTACCGAGCCTGTAATCTCACTGTGCCAGTGTGGGTACTGAGCCTGTAATCTCACTGGCCAGTGTAGGGTACCGAGCCTGTAATCTCACTGTGCCAGTGTAGGGGTACCGAGCCTGTAATCTCACTGTGCCAGTGTAGGGTACCGAGCCTGTAATCTCACTGTGCCAGTGTAGAGGTACCGAGCCTGTAATCTCACTGTGCCAGTGTGTAGAATACCGAGGCCTGTAATCTCACTGTGCCAGTGTAGGGTACTGAGCCTGTAATCTCACTGTGCCAGTGTAGGATACCGAGCCTGTAATCTCACTGTGCCAGTGTAGGGTACACTGTAATCTCACTCTGGGTTCACGTTCAGGAACAGCCCTAACACCAGCTCTGTCCCCAGCTGTTTAAACAAGGGGTACACTCCACAAGAAGTGGTAGTCAGAGAAGTGAACAAAACGTACATTTCTGGTATGGTCCTGCCGGTGTATTTTGAGTAAGACTGCACGAAGGCATGTGACTGGGGGGTTTCAAGGGTTCTTACGTTGCAGAAAGACCCTATAATCACTTTTCACAAACACTGTGCAGGAAAGAAAAACTGCGAAACAAGCACTGTTAGCCTAAATTCATGCCTATTTGTAATGACATTTTCACCCTGTCTTACCCAAGTCTTTACCTGCTGATGAAGTCAGACCCTGAGTCGAGACAATTTCCTGTGAAGAGGTTGGTGACAGACAGAAGCAGCAAGCAGGCCTCCTCGCATGAACTAAAAAACACAGAGTACAAAGGACAACATTATGGAGCTGCTCATATTATATGAGAAATAAAGAAACACAGTACAATGACTCCATCTATTGGTCTAAATAAGGAATATTTTTGGTTTGTTTGCTTTTCAACTTCTGATAAATGAATGAAACAAGCAAATAGTGTGGAGGCCTGAAGCAGCTTTACCCTCTGTGTTGTGATAATTGAATTGTTTTCTCTATAACCTGTGAATTCATATGCCTTGTGACCGTAATATATACAGTGCGTTCAGAAAATATTCAGACCCCTTGACTTTTTCCACGTTTTGTTACGTTACAGCCTTATTCTAAAATGGATACAATTATTTTTGTCCCTCATCAATCTACACACAATACATCATAATGACAAAGCGAAAACAGGTTTTAAGAAACTTGTGCAAATGTATTAAAAATTAAAAAACATAAGTATTCAGACCTTTTGCTATGAGACTGAAAAATTGAGCTTAGGTGCATCCTGTTTCCATTGATCATCCTTGAGACGTTGCTACAACTTGATTGGAGTCCATCTGTGGTAAATTCAATTGATTGGACATGATTTGGAAAGGCACACACCTGCCTATATAATGTCCCACAGTTGACAGTGCATGTCAGAGCAAAAACCAAGCCATGAGGTCAAAGGAATTGTCCGTAGACCTCCAAGACAGGATTGTGTTGAGGCACAGATCTGGGGAAGGTTACTAAAACATTTATGCAGCATTGAAGGTCCCCAAGAACAAAGAGGCCCCCATCATTCTTAAATTAAAGAAGTTTGGAACCACCAAGACTCTTTCTAGAGCTGGCCGCCTGGCCAAACTGATCAATCGGGGAAAAGGGCCTTGGTCAGGGAGGAACCTGATGGTCACTCTGAAAGATCTCCAGAGTTCCTCTGTGATGACGGGA
The DNA here is from genome assembly GCF_002910315.2 of Salvelinus sp. IW2-2015. Taxonomy (NCBI): domain Eukaryota; kingdom Metazoa; phylum Chordata; class Actinopteri; order Salmoniformes; family Salmonidae; genus Salvelinus; species Salvelinus sp. IW2-2015. Next base: position 9,224,052 of record NC_036842.1, read on the forward strand.
GAACCTTCCAGAAGGACAAGCATCTCTGCAGCACTCCACCATTCAGGCCTTTATGGTAGAGTCACCAGACGGAAGCCACTCCTCAGTAAAAGGCACATGACAGCCCGCTTGGAATTTGCCAAAAGACACCTAGAGGACTCTCAGACAACGAGAAACCAGATTCTCTGGTCTGATGAAACCAAGATTGAACTCTTTGGCCTGAATGCCAAGCGTCACATCTGGAGGAAACCTGGCACCATACCTTCGGTGAAGCATGGTGGTGGCAACATCATGCTGTGAGGATGTTTTACAGTGGCAAGGACTGGGAGACTAGTCAGGATCGGAAGAAAGATGGATGGAGCCAAGTACAGAGTTCCTTGATGAAAACCTGCTCCAGAGTGCACAGGATCTCAGAATGGGGCAAAGGAGGTTCACCTTCCAACAGGACAACGACCCTAAGCACACAGCCAAGACAACGCAGGAGTGGCTTCAGGACAAGTCTCTGAATGTCCTTGAATGGCCCAGCCAGAGCTCGGACTAAACCCAATCGAACATCTCTGGAAAGACCTGAAAATAGCTGTGCAGCAACGCTCCTCAGACAACCTGACAGAGCTTGAGAGGATCTGCAAAGAAGAATGGGAGAAACTCCCAAAATACAGGTGTGCCAAGCTTGTAGCGTCATACTCAAGAACACTCAAGGCTGTAATCGCTGCTTCAACAAAGATCCCGAGTAAACGGTCTGAATACTTATGTAAATGTGATATTTCATTAAATTTTTTACATTTGCAAAAACAGTTTTTGCTTTGTCATTATGAGGTATTGTGTGTATATTGACGCCAAAAAACACCTATTTAATCCATTTTAGAATAAGGCTGTAACGTAACAACATGTGGAAAAAGTCTCAAGGGGTCTGAATACTTTCCGAATGCACTGTAGGCCTAAAGGCCAAGATAATAAGAAGACACAGTGGCAGAATAAATTCAACCACACCCTTMTTTTATCCCAGCCTCTTGTCTGGTGAAGTCCACAAAGCATATCGCATGTACAGTAACAGACAGTTACATGTCCTACAGCCTGGTCAAGCAAGTTAATGTTTCCTACATTTTCAGACCACGAAACAACTATTGATTTTGAACCACAGAGAGTTACCGCAAGTCGCAAAGAAAACAGGAGCTGCCTCCACTATTCCAGCACCATTTAAACTTCAACATTTCAACATCATCAAATCACCTCTGTTTAGTCTAATACAGTGACAACTAAAAGATACCAAAAGCAATTTAGTCCAATCAATGTAAGCTAAATATGATGTGGCTATCCATGGTTCTGAGTTCATGTTGACTCACCCTACTTGTAGAGAAACACCAATGCCATCCTTCTCTCTTTCATGTCGACGAAACGGTCTATAACTCAGTCATACAGTACACGCTTTTATTTGTTGTTGTCCTAGGCTACCTGGCTAAAATGTTTGCTCGCTAGCCTAACTTGCATTCATGGGCAACGTTAGCTAGTTAACATTAGCCTTCTGCATCTAACATTAGCTACATTTTGAAATTCCATCCTCTCAGGCCATGGGCACAACAATGTATGAATTAATGGTTGAATCAGAATCACCATTATAATCATTGGCCAGTACAGAGAATTAAGTAAAACCACAAGTCCAAATCCCTATCTTCATTCATTTCTAATTTAGGAAAAGGACAATTTTAGCTAGCTGGCACCGGAGGACAACAACACAACGAGATACACCAATTCAAGTTTTTCTGTCAATGACGTTGTCACGCCCTGGCCATAGAGAGGCTTTTATTCTCTATTTTGGTTAGGCCAGGGTGTGACTAGGGTGGGCATTCTAGTTTCTTTATTTCTATGTTTTCTGTTTCTATGTTTTGGCCGGGTATGGTTCTCAATCTGGGACAGCTGTCTATCGTTGTCTCTGATTGGGAATCATACTTAGGCAGCCTGTTTTTCCACCTTAGCTGTGGGTAGTTGTCTTTGTTAGTGGCCTGTACAGCCCTAGTAAGCTTCACGTTCGTTTTTGTTGTTTCTTGTTTTGTTGGCGACATTTAAAATAAAATAAAATGTACGCTTACCACGCTGCACCTTGGTCCAATCATTTCCCTGACGACGTTCGTGACAGACGTATGCTTTCAATGGGATTTGATAGGAGTGACGCCAAAATCCAAGCTGGCTTCCCTTCACAGTTGAGCTCGCTCAGTTTAACTCAATGCTTCAATGCTACGGACGGCATACTTGTTTGGACCAGACAGCATCAGATAGATGGCCTACAAATAGAGAGACAGAAGGATGCTGTTTTGCTCGAATGCTTTCTCCTGTGAGATACATTCAACCTCCTGGGAATTGAAGGAAAATCATGAAACACAGGGAGACGAAAGATAAATAATTGTATGTTTTTTCTTTTTTTTTCTCTGTCAAATTTTTGGGACGGCTGGCTTCCCATCAATTCACCTATCCAAATTGCACCAAAGCATGCAGTTTTAGGGGATCAACTCAGCATTAGCAGTCACTATGTTGTCTCCATACATTTCTCCACTATGGCCTATTTATTGCCTTACCCCCCTTATCCTACCTCATTTGCACACACTGTATATAGACTTTTTCTATTGTATTATTGACTGTATGTTTGTTTATTCCATGTGTAACTCTGTGTTGTTGTTTGTGTCGCACTGCTTTGCTTTATCTTGGCCAGGTCGCAGTTGTAAATGAGAACTTGTTCTCAACTAGCCTACCTGGTTAAATAAAGGTGAAATAAATAAATAAATAAATAAAACACAGATGATTTCTCTGAAAAACAGTAATATCATGACCACCTTTCCCCATCAGTTGCAATTTCCTCCTTCAATGGGGAAACAAAGGGGTATAGTTGTAATCTTGTAATGTGGGCCTTTTGTGCAAGGGATAGGTCCAAAACTAGACTACAATGTTATAATTTTACATTCAGACCATAAACTGTAACCTCCTGTGGAATGCATTGAACCCCTACCCCCCAGACAAAGTCACTGGTGCATCTCATGACTTGGTCAGTTACCAAGCCCTGTCTAATCCATGGATGAATTATCATGAATGAAATCCTATCATTGCCTGCTAATGTGTTAAAAATAGAAATCAAGTCTAAACTGATATGTAGGCTATCAAAATAAAAACAATGTATTAATGTATAACAATGTAGGCCTATTTGGCAAACGTGACAAAGTTCAACTGATTAGGCTATTGCAACACACAAACGAGCACACACATAAGCGTGCGAATAAGTGGCTATTATAGGACTATCACAAAGAATTCCTAACAGACGAAGGTTGTTGGTTTGTTTGGCAATCTTGATTGCTTTTCAATTCGTTGTTCACAAACAGTCACTGCATCTCGGTAAAACTCCAGACTTGTCGCCCGGCACAGAGACCCCTGCAGTGGCCGGTAGTTTCAACATTATTTTAAATCACTCTGCAGTGGTAATTCAATGTTTAGTTTAACCAAACAGTAGTTGGATTAGACGGCATGGTCTAGTTTGTTGGAGTGATACAAAATTCTGKATTTTTTCTGCATATAGCCTTTTATATCCATTCTGCAACAAGGTTAAAGATCGAAATGGCTATTTTTCTAACCATGRCATAAAACAAACTCCAATCAAACTGAAAGCATGACTAAACTCACCCAATTTGTTTGTTTATGACAGCTGTCATATTATATTACACAGACCTATCACACTGCTACAGTGTGGCAAAAAATTATTTAGTCAGCCACCAATTGTGCAAGTTCTCCCACTTAAAAAGATGAGAGAGGCCTGTAATTTTCATCATAGGTACACTTCAACTATGACAGACAAAATGAAAAAAAYAATCCAGAAAATCACATTATAGGATTTTTTATGAATTTATTTGCATATTATGGTGGATACGGTTGTGATACAGCCCGGGTGTAATGGTTTTCTTCCTGGGATGAAGGAGAGGACCAAAACGCAGCACGGCTAGTGTTCAACATAATTTAATAAAGAATATGTGAACACTACAAACAACAAAACAATAAATGTGAAAACCGAAAACAGTCCTATCTGGTAAAGAACACAAAGACAGAAGACAACCACCCACAATCCCCAACACAAAACAAGCCACCTATATATGATTCTCAATCAGGGACAACGATTGACAGCTGCCTCTGATTGAGAACCATATTAGGCTGAACACAGAAACAGACAAACTAGACACACAACATAGAATGCCCACCCAGCTCACGTCCTGACCAACACTAAAACAAGCAACACATATAAGAACTCTGGTCAGGACGTGACAGTACCCCCCTCCTGAGGTGCGGTACCCTCCCGACGACGCATCCCACTAAAAATCAAGGGAGGGTTGGGTGGGCATTATGTCCGCGGTGGCGGTCTCCGGCGCAGGACGGGACCACCATCCACCATTGTCTTTGTCCCCCTTCTTAGCGTCCTTTGAGTGGCGACCCCTCCCCCCGACCCTGGTCTAGGAACCCTCCCAAAGGTCCTCCTAAATAGAGGAGATAACTCAGGACAGAGAGGTAGCTCAGGACAGAGAGAGAGACTTAGGACAGAGAGGTAGCTCAGGACAGGAGTCTCAGGAACAGAGAGGTAGCTCAGAGACAGAGGGGCAACTCCGGCTGAAGGGCAGCTCCGACTGAAGGGCAGCTCCGGACCGAGAGGCAGCTCTGGACTGAAGGGCAGCTCCGGACTAATGGCAGCCCCGGGCTGAGGGGCAGCTCATGACTGGAGGGCAGCTCATGACTGGAGGGCAAGCTCATGACTGGAAGGCACTCATGACTGGAAGGCAGCTCATGACTGGAAGGGCAGCTCATGATGAAGGGCAGCTCATGACTGAAGGAAAGCTCATGACTGAGAGGCCAGCTCATGACTGGAAGGCAGCTCATACTGGAAGCAGCTCATGACTGAAGGCAGCTCCTCTGACTGGCTGGCGCTCCGGCAGCTCCTGACTGGCTGGCGGCTCCGGCAGCTCCTGACTGGCTGGCGGCTCGGCAGCTCCCTGACTGGCTGGCGGCTTCCGGCAGCTCCTGACTGGCTCGCGCTCCGGTCAACTCCTGACTGGCTTGCGGCTCCGAAGCAGCTTGACTGGCTGCGCTCGGCAGCTCTGACTGAGACGGCTCTAGCGGCTCCTGACTGACGAACGGCTCTGACGGCTTTCGGGTACAGAACGGGCGGCTTAATGGCGCTGGGCAGACGGGATGGCTTCAGATGGCGCTGGGCAACGGATGGCTCAGATGGCGTCTTGGGATGACGGATGGCCAGATGGCGCTGGGCAGACGGATGGCTCAGATGGCGCTGGGCAGACGGATGGCTCAGATTGGCGCTGGGCAGAACGGATGGCTCAAGACGCGCTGGACAGACGGATGGCTCAGACGGCGCTGGGACAGATACGGATGGCTCAGACGGCGCTGGGCAGTACGACCGACTCTGACCTGCTGAGGCGCACAGTAGGCCTGGTGCGTGGTGCCGGAACTGGTGGTACCGGACTGGAGACACGCACCTCAAGGCTAGTGCGGGGAACAGGAACAGGGCACACTGGACTTCTCGAGGCGCACTATATGGCCTATGTGCGTGGTACCGGAACTGGAGGTACGGGCTGAGGGCACGCACCTCAGGGCGCGTGCGGGAGAGGAAGACAGTGCGTACAGGGCTCTGGAGACGCACAGGAGGCTTGGTGCGTGGTGTCCGTGAACTGAGGTACTGGGCTGGGGCCACGCACCATAAGGCGAGTGCGGGGTGACTGGAACTGGATGGTAACTTGGCTGTGGGCGGGAAGGTGGCGCGGATATACCGGACGTGGCAGGCGCTACTTGGCTCCCTTGAGCACTGAGCCTGACCAACCTTAACCTGTTGCATGCTCCCCGTAGCCCGACCAATGCGGGAGGTGGAATAACCCGCACTGGTGTGTGAGGCGAAACCGGGGACACCATGCGTAAGGCATGGTGCAATGTACACCGGCCCGAGAGAACGTACTTGTGAGCCAGAATATGTTGAGCCGGCTTCATGGCACTTGGCTAAATGCTCACTCTAGCCCGGCTAGTGCGGGGAGGTGGAATAACCCGCACCAGGTAAGCAACGTACAGGAGACTCCGTGCGCTCTCCGCACAACACGGTGTCTGCCTCGATACTCCTGCTCTCCACGGTAAGCCGGGAAGTTGGCGAGGTCTCCTACCTGACTTCGCCCACTTCCCTTTAGCCCCCCCCCCCCCAGAAATGTTTGGGTGAGCCTCTCGGGCTTCCAGCCGCTCTGCTTGCTAGCGCCTCATAATGCCGCCTCTCCGCTTTAGATGCCTCCAGCTCCGCTTTGGGGCGGCGACACTCCTCTGGCTCTGCCCAGGGTCCTTCTCCGTCCAGAATCTCCTCATGTCCATTCCTCCTTGTACCACTGCTGCTGTCGCTGCTTGCCCGTTGCCACGCTGCTTGGTCCGGGTTAGGTGGGTGGTTCTGTAATGGTTTCTTCCTGGGATGAAGGAGAGGACCAAAACGCAGCGCGGCTAGTGTTCAACATAATTTAATAAAGAATATGTGAACACTAACAACAACAAAACAATAAATGTGAACGAAAACAGTTCCTAATCTGTGCAGAACACAAAGACAGAAGACAACCACCCACAATCCCCAACACAAAACAAGCCACTATACAGTGGGGAGAACAAGTATTTGATACTGCCGATTTTGAAGGTTTTCCTAACTTACAAATCATGTAGAGGTCTGTAATTTTTATCAATAGGTACACTTCAACGGTGAGAGACGGAATCTAAAAAACAAAAATCCAGAAAATCACATTGTATGATTTTTAAGTAATTAATTTGCATTTTATTGCATGACATAAGTATTTGATACTCATCAGAAAAAGCAGAACTTATAATTTGGTACAGAAACCTTTGTTTGCAATTACAAAGATCATACGTTCCTCTGTAGTTATTGACCAGGTTTGCACACACTGAGGCAGGGATTTTGGCCCACTCCTCCATACATACCTCTCCCAGATCCTTCAGGTTTTGGGGCTGTCGGTGGGCAATATCGGACGTTCAGCTCCCTCCAAAGATTTTCTATTGGGTTTCAGGTCTGGAGACTGGCTAGGCCACTCCAGGACCTTGAGATGCTTCTTACGGAGCCACTCCTTAGTTGCCCTGGCTGTGTGTTTCGGGTCGTTGTCATGCTGGAAGATCCAGCACGACCCATCTTCAATGCTCTTACTGAGGAAGGAGGTTTTGGCCAAGATCTCGCGATACATGGCCCCATCCATCCTCCCCTCAATACGGTGCAGTCGTCCTGTCCCCTTTGCAGAAAAGCATCCCCAAAGAATTATGTTTCCACCTCCATGCTTCACGGTTGGGAGGGTGTTCTTGGGGTTGTACTCAACCTTCTTCTTCCTCCAAACACGGCGAGTGGAGTTTAGACCAAAAAGCTCTATTTTTGTCTCATCAGACCACATGACCTTTTCCCATTCTCTCTCTGGATCATCCAGATGGTCATTGGCAAACTTCAGACGGGCCTGGACATGCGCTGGCTTGAGCAGAGGGGACCTTGCGTGCGCTGCAGGATTTCAATCCATGACAGCGTAGTGTGTTTACTAATGGTTTTCTTTGAGACTGTGGTCCCAGCTCTCTTCAGGTCATTGACCAGGTCCTGCCGTGTAGTTCTGGGCTGATCCCTCACCTTCCTTATGATCATTGATGCCCCACGAGGTGAGATCTTGCATGGAGCCCCAGACCGAGGGTGATTGACCGTCATCTTGAACATCTTCCATTTTCTAATAATTGCGCCAACAGTTGTTGCCTTCTCACCAAGCTGCTTGCCTATTGTCCTGTGCCATCCCAGCCTTGTGCAGGTCTACATTATTTTATCCCTGATGTCCTTACACAGCTCTCTGGTCTGCCATTTGTGGAGAGATTGGAAGTCTGTTTTGATTGAGTGTGTGTACAGGTGTCTTTATACAGGTAACAAGTTAAAACAGGTGCAGTTAATACAGGTAATGAGTGGAGAACAGGAGGGCTTCTAAAAGAAAACTAACAGGTCTGTGAGAGCCGGAATTCTTACTGGTTGGTAGGTGATCAAATACTATATGTCACGCAATAAAATGCAATTTGAATTACTTAAAAATCATACAATGTGATTTTCTGGATTTTTGTTTTAGATTCCGTCTCTCACAGTTGAAGTGTACCTATGATAAAAATTACAGACGTCTACATGCTTTGGAAGTAGGAAAACCTTCAAAATCGGCAGTGTATCAAATACTTGTTCTCCCCACTGTATATGATTCTCAATCAGGGACAACGATTGACAGCTGCCTCTGATTGAGAACCATATTAGGCTGAACACAGAAACAGACAAACTAGACACACAACATAGAATGCCCACCCAGCTCACGTCCTGACCAACACTAAAACAAGCAACACACATAAGAACTCTGGTCAGGACGTGACACCGGGATTGAACCAGGGTCTGTAGTGATGCCTCTTGCACTAAGATGCAGTGCCTTAGACCSCTGCGGCACTCGGGAGCAAATCATGGCATCAGTGATCTTCAGGTCAAAGCTCTAGAAATAGGCCCGAGTTTCCGACTTGGAATTCCGAGTTGGTTGACCATTCAAAGTGTATTTTCCCAGTCAAAGCTAGTTTTTTTTCTCCAGTTGTCTGGAACTCACTGAAATCCGATTTCCCAGTTCCAAGTTTCCAGATGTTTTGTCATGCTGGATTGACAGCATGGCCAATGTTGAATGTTTATCCTTTTAAGCTTGGAAAATAGTCCCTTAAACCCAAACTTGGACCACACACCCTCTCCACAAAATAGCAGGGAAAGCAAAATAGTGATTGCTTTGCAACGCTTGCAGTTAGCCACTGATTCCTTCCAAACCACTCATTGTTGAATTTGCGATTTCCAACTTGCTGTGTAATGTTTATGTCCTGTGGCCAATGAGCACCGATACGTRTTATCTATCATTTCTCTTCATATGACAAGGATTGAAAATGATTTGCCAGTAGAATGTCGATGTGATTTATGATGATGACCGCTTGTCTAGGTTGGTAGCTAAGATTTTGAAAGTACTGTATGATGTTGACATGATCAGTCCAATCAAAGCAAGACCATGTTTGTATGCGGCTTTACTTAACTKAAATTTTCGTATTTTTTTGTGACAAGTATTAATACTAAATAACACGCAAAACAGGCACACACAAAAAACAACAATTAAAACATTTTTTTGCTAAACAGCTGTGACTCAAAACAGCCCCACCTGCCCTGAATGACAGGTCGCCACTGATCTTGGCACATGTTCGTTGTAAGCAGTGTGTATATAACAGTGTGTATATAATCCTCTGTCGCTATGTCTTGAATTAATTGGTGCTTTTGCAACTACAGATTTTATTTGTGTCCCAGGGGTAGATTTACACACACACACACACACACACAAATAACATTTACATTTTGTCAGCTTTCAAAGCATTTAAGGGACAGATTGGGCGGGAGGGGTGTTCAAACGTTATTTTTTTGCTTTGGTGAGGGTTGTGTGTTTTTTTTATTGGGCACAGGAGAGGGTAGTGCATTTTTCTCCCTGGTTTACATTAGCTAGTTTCTTCTTTTACTATATAATTTCTTCCAACCTAGACACATTTCCTCATCTACTTGCATGCTCCTCCCCTATATCAAGGTGTTTTGGTACTTCCCTTTTGCACTACGCTTTTCTGTGTGGTAACTTTTACTATACTACAGATCAGTATAGTCTACCAGTCTAATGGTCCATCCTGCCCTTTATCCACCATTCATAGTGACAATAGTGCTAGGTGGATCGTTTATCKAGATCTGCAATAGGCTAATTAGCAATCATACCACAAATGAAAGCATTCAAAGCTGCATAAATGTTACAAAATCCACAAGAACAAAAAGGGATAGCTGATTGCCAGTGGAGAGCCCATTGCACATGAAAGAACAGTTAAGCTCCCCTATTGATCTTGTTAAGGGACAATAAAATGATCCTACCTAGACTAGCCTACAACACCACAATGCAATTAATAATTCGCTATTGTTTTCAAGCCAGTACAAAATTCTACTATAGGTTGCAMTGAAAATGTAATTTGAATAACGGCGCAAAAYCCCTGTTATTTGAATGTTTCATTCAAAAGTTTCTGTCTCTCTGGGGCTAAGCTTCTCTTCCTATATATAGGCTATATATATTTGTTTTAAATATTAATGTCATGCAGTGGACACCTAAGCCTATATGCCTATGCATCCAATGCCCTGATGKAATTAGTGCTCAAATCTCTGACAGCTGAACCTTGAGATGGACAATTAAATATTTTTTTTGCATATGCTACACATCGATTTGTTACAGGCTGTTTTTAAGTAAATGTAGCTCATTTGGTCAATATCCCTCGTTTATTGATGATGCTGGCTGCGCCAGGTCGGATCTGAAGCCAGGTTGGATCTTAAGGCATATGGATGTCGGTAAATTCCTCAAATATCCAATAAATTAAAATCTTCATTCTCTCAAATTTTCCCAAAGAAACTCTGAAATGAGCGTATAGTTTTTTTGGAGATTTTTGAATATTTTCATGAAAATCTGTCATCAATTGGATGGAAACCTAGCTATAGACATCCTTAAGACTCAAGTGGATGGAACCTAGCTATAGACATCCTAAAGACTGGCAAGTGGATGGAAACCTAGCTATAGACATCCTAAAGACTGGCAAGTGGATGGAAACCCTATAGACATCCTAAGACTGGCAAGTGGATGGAACCTAGCTATGACATCCTACACAACGGCAAGTGGATGGAAACCTAGCTATAGACATCCTAAAGACTGGCAAGTGGATGGAAACCTAGCTATAGACATCCTAAAGACTGGCAAGTGCGARAGTCCAGAGTCACTTTGATTTTGATCATGCTTCACCAGCAGCCCCAAACATCTAAAGAATAAGCTACAGACCAGCCAAACAAGCTTGTAAGATTTGTACTCTCCCCTCATATGTATCTGTGAGGGAGCCCGACTGCAATTGATTTGGGCCGAGCTTGATCGCGCTGTGTTAAAAAAAATGACAGCGAGTGCCTCTGTGACTGGTTCACATTCTCTCTCTCTTCTCCATGCTGCAGCGACCAGGGACCATAGCAAAACAACAAATCAAATCAAATTTTATTTGTCACTTGCGCCAAATACAACAGGTATTTCACCTTACAGTAAAATGCTTAATTACAACCCCTTAACCAACAATGCAGTTTTAAGAAAAATACCCCCCCAAAATATATAAATAAAAGTAACAAATAATTGAAGAGCAGCAGTAAAATAACAATAGCAAGGGGGTACAGGGGGTACCGGTACAGAGTCAATGTGCGGGGGCACCGGTTCGTCGAGTTAATATGTACATGTAYGGAGCAGAGAGAACAGTCTATGACTAGGGTGGCTGGAGTCTTTGACATTTTTTAGGGCCTTCCTCTGACACCGCATGGTATAGAGGGCCTGGATGGCAGGAAGTTTGGCCCCAGTGATGTACTGGGCCGTACGCACTACCCTCTGTGGTGCCTTGCGGTCGAAGGCCGAGCAGTTGCCATACCAGGCAGTAATGCAACCCATCAGGATGCTCTCGATGATGCAGCTGTAGAACCTTTTGAGGATCTGAGGACCCATGCCAAATCTTTTCAGTCTCCTGAGGGGGAATAGGTCTTGTTGTGCCCTCTTCACAACTGTCTTGGTGTGCTTGGACTATGATAGTTTGTTGGTGATGTGGACGCCAAGGAACTTGAAGCTCTCAACCTGCTCTACTACAGCCCCGTCGATGAGAATGGGGACGTCCTCGGTCCTCCTTTTCCTGTAGTCCACAATCATCTTCTTTGACTTGATCACATTGAGGGAGAGGTTGTTGTGGCACCACACGATCAGGTCTCTGACCTCCTCCCTATAGACTGTCTCGTCGTTGTTGGTGATCAGGCCTACCAATGTTGTGTCATCGGCAAACTTAATGATGGTGTTGGAGTCGTGCCTGGCCGTGCAGTCATGAGTGAACAGGCATTACAGGAGGGGACTGACCATGCACCCCTGAGGGGCCCCTGTGTTGAGGATCAGCGTGGCGGATGTGTTATTACCTACCCTTACCACCTGGGGGTGTCCCGTCAGGAAGTCCAGGATCCAGTTGCAAAGGGAGGGGTTTAGTCCCAGAGTCCTTAGCTTAGTGATGAGCTTTGAGGGCACTATGGTGTTGAAAGCTGAGCTGTAGTCAATGAATAGCATTCTCACATAGGTGTTCCTTTTGTCCAGGTGTGAAAGGGCAGTGTGGAGTGCAATAGAGATTGCATCATCTGTGGATCTGTTGGGGCGGTATGCAAATTGGAGTCGGTCTAGGGTTTCTGGGATAATGGTGTTGATGTGAGCAATGGCCTGACTTTCAAAGCATGTCATGGCTACAGACGTGAGTGCTACGGGTCGGTAGTCATTTAGGCAGTTTACCTTAGTGTTCTTGGGCACAGGGACTATGGTGGTCTAATTGAAACAAGTTGGTATTACAGACTCGGCCAGGGACATGTTGAAAATGTCAGGAAAGACACTTGCCAGTTGGTCAGAGCATGCTCAGAGTACACGTCCTGGTAATCCATCTGGCCCTGCGGCCTTGTGAGTGTTGACCTGTTTAAAGGTCTTACATTGGCTATGGCGAGCTTGATCACACAGTCGRCCGGAACAGCTGATGCTCTTATGCATGTTTCAGTGTTACTTGCCTCGAAGCAAGCATAGAAGTAATTTAGCTCATCTGGTAGGCTCGTGTCACTGGGCAGCTCTCGGCTGTGCTTCCCTTTGTAGTCTGTAATAGTTTGAAAGCCCTGTCACATCCAACGAGCGTTGGAGCCGGTGTAGTACGATTCAATCTTAGTCCTGCATTGACACTTTGCCTGTTTGATGGTTCATCTGAGGGCATAGTGCAATTTCTTATAAGCATCCGGGTTAGAGTCCCGCTCCTTGAAAGCGGCAGGTGTACCCTTTAGCTCAGTGCGGATGTTCCCTGTAGTCCATGGCTTCTGGTTGGGGTACGTATTTACGGTCACTGTGGGGACAACGTCATCGAGGATGATGAAGCTGGTGACTGATGTGGTATGCTCCTCAATGCCATCGGATGAGTCCCGGAACATATGTGTGTGTGCTAGCAAAACAGGCCTGTAGCTTAGCCTCTGTGTCGTCTGACCACTTCCGTATTGAGCGAGTCACTGGTACTTCTTGCTTTAATTTTTGCTGGTAAGCAGCATTTAGGAGGATATAATTATGGTCAGGTTTGCCAAATGGAGGGCGAGGGAGAGCTTTGACGCTTCTCTGTGTGTGGAGTAAAGGTGGTCTAGAGTTTTTTTCTCTCTTGTTGCATATATCACATGSTGGTAGAAGTGAGGTAAAACAGATTTACGTTTCCCTGCATTAAAGTCCCCAGGACACTAAGAGCACCGCCTCTGGATGAGCATTTTCTTGTTTGCTTATGGCTTTATAGAGCTCGTTGAGTGCGGTCTTAGTGCCATCGGTTTGTGGTGGTAAATAGACAGCTACATAAAATATAGATGAAAACTCTCTTGGTAAACGGTGTGGTCTACAGCTTATCATGAGATACTCTACCTCAGGCGAGCAAAACCTTGAGACTTCCTTATTATTTGATTTCGTGCACCAGCTGTTATTGACAAACAGAAACAGACCGCCACCCATTGTCTTACCGGAGACAGCGTTTCTGTCTTGCCGATGCTTGGAAAAACCAGCCAACTGTATATTGTCCATGTCGTCGTTCAGCCACTACTCGGTGAAACATAAGATATTACAGTTTTTAATGTCTCGTTGGTAGGATAGGCTTGAATGGAGCTCATCCAGTTTATTCTCCAATGAATGCACATTGGCCAATAGGAAAGATGGTAGAGGAGGGTTCCTCACTTGCCAACGAATTCTCCCAAGGCACCCCGACCTGGTCAGGTATCTGGAGTAAATCCTTCGCGTCGAGGTGAGTAATCACTGTTATGATATCCAGAAGCTCTTTTCAGTCATAAGAGACGATTGGCAGAAACATTATGTACAAAATAAATTACAAACAACGCAAAAAAAACATAAAATAGCACAATTGGTTAGAAGTCCGTAAAACGGCAGCCATCTCCTCTGGCGCCATTCTTTACTCATGATAAGTAAAGAATCATGATGATCTGGATGAGAAAAATCGAGGCAAAGGTAAGAATCTCTGGATTAACTATTTAAATGTTAGCTAAATGCATTAATGAATAAATTGGCAACATTTCTTTAAATTGACAATTCTGTGAACTGTCTTGGGCAAGTTTTAAATTGACACAATACCTGTTAGTAAAGGTGTCAGCTAGAGATGATGTGCAGAAGGATTTGTAGTCTGCTTTGATGCTAATTAGCATTTTCCAATCTGAGAGTAAGTAGAGCCGAATATATTGATAAAAGTCACCTTGTCCGAAATAAATGTACATGGTTATCAAAACGTTAGCTTTTTCCCACAGGGTTAGCTTACACAAAATAGACCTTATTTTAAGTGTTTCTAAAATCCCCCGTCGGAAAAACGATTGGAACCATTTCTTTGTCTGACCGCTAGGTTTGGGTGTGGGTGTTATGACACCTTCACTGTGGGGCTCTATTGTCCTCTATTTGAAAGAATACATCTCATTATGTTGTGGTTGGGATTTATAAAACGATAGCTGATCATATTAACCAAGTAAACCTCATTTAAGTTAAATCATTATATATTTGCAAATTGTCATAACCAACACTGTCATTACCACCACAAAATGTGTCAGAAATGATGGTTTCAAGGTTATTACTATCAGAAAATAGCAACTTTTTGTTTAACTTCTGTATAAAATGGGTATACCCCTGCTCAATACAGCTTATCAAATGATATTTTACTGTCTTTATAGCAATCAATGATATTGTAGATATCCATTTCCACCCACTTATTTTTTAACAACTAATGCAATGTACCATTACTCTGTTGTTTATTAATGTGGTAGTYCCAAACCCCATATACAGATAAACCCAATAACTCCAAAACCCGTTGTGTTTGTCGTTCAGTTTTAAACTAAAATTAAATGTTTTATGATGTGATGATAATGTCATCTGCAGTGTCATCTGTGTTTTGTGAAAAATCCATGTATTGTCGAATAAAATGGTCACAGCCAACACCAGTTTATGGTTCCTTACAAAGTATCTCTGTTGATAAAAGTTTATTTCATGAAACATATTTGTTTAAAATAAGAAATGCCAAAAGTGTCCATGGTTGCAAAATCACTCTAAAACTGTTTGAACATCTACTTTGTATTATTTGAAGATGCAGACCTACGCACATTCTGAGCCGAGTAATGTCAGTGCATGGAGGGAAAGAGGACAATGAAGTTGGCCATCAAAGTAACAGTTGTCCAAACAAAAATTWATCTAAGTCTCCAGCATTTGACACAATAATGTGGCTCACAGGGGGAAAGATGTGGTCTCCTAGTGTCTCCTTATTGGAACCACATGGGGACGGTCTAGTCAACCTTTTCTCTCATTCGAGAGAAACTGGCGTTAAAAGCCGGTTTCCCATCTACCGCCCAGCGGTAGAAATGAKATGAAATTTAGTTCATTTGCAAACTGTGACCCACTCATCTGTTCTCCTTCACATCGGCTCGCGCACCATGGCATGTACTTTTCCCGCTCCTATGGCACTCAATGGCCATTGCCTGGTGTGTTTAATTAATCCGTGACACCTATGGAATATGAGAGTCCATAGCAACCCAGGGAGCTGCTCAAACCCGAAAACCGAGCTGCGGACCTCTAAAGGTGAGGAAAACTTTGACATCAAATTTGGAAAACCTCAGCAGCATTGAGGGTTTATGTAGCTATTCAGACACTGAAAATGAATTGGTTATATCGTAAATAATATGACCCAATTGAAGAGATGGTAGTAGTACAGCCTGAGGATATTCTCATGGGCAATATCGTTGTGCATAACACAATTACGCACGAGACTTTCAGCAAATGTACTCATATACCCGACTATGATTGAAGTAGGCATTATCAGACTTTGGTTGTTAACGTACACAAAAACCCCATACAAACCCTGAATTGTATAGACTGTTTATTKTATTTATTAACTAKTTAATGCATGTTATAATCGAGATAATTATCTAGCATTTATTATTATGTGTCCGTGATTAGGCATAGGCTACTTTCAGTTTATTATTTGTGATCGGGWAGCTAATTTGATTGTGAACAGAGCYGTAACATTTMTCACTTGCMCTTTTTGTGCATAGCATTGTCAATTAAAGTGCACTCTTTTTCTTAACCCAGTTTTCATACAAACTGACATTGAACAGTTTAGCCTAGTGTCCATAACTTAACATTGCATTTAATTGCTTGATGGCAATTAAATGGCAAATCCAAGTGTTTTATTTTTTAGGGGGTAGATCAGCTTTAATATTGAAGATAGATTGTGGCTTCTATCAATGTAATTGTCTGCATCATTTCCAATTCCCCATATATATTTTTGTATATATACACTGCTCAAAAAAATAAAGGGAACACTTAAACAACACAATGTAACTCCAAGTCAAACTGAAATCAAACTGTCCACTTAGGAAGCAACACTGATTGACAATACATTTCACATTGCTGTTGGCAAAATTCGGAATAGACAAAAGGTGGAAAATTATAGGCAATTAGCAGACACCCCAAAAAGGAGTGATTCTGCAGTGGTGACCACCAGACCACTTCTTAGTTCCTATGCTTCACTGAGCTGATGTCTTTGTCACTTTTTTGAATTGCTGCGGGTGCTCTCACTCTAGTCGTAGGTAGCATGATACGGAGTCTACAACCCACACAGTGCTCAGGGTAGTGGACAGTTCATACCAGAGATGGCAGCATATCAATGCGAGCTGGCCAAAAAGGTGCTGTGTCTGTCAGCCGTAGTGGTCCAGGCATGGGCGCTGACCAGGAGACAGGCCAGTAACATCGTGAGACGTTGGAGACGGCGCTAGAGAGGCAACAACCCAGCAGCAGTCACCGCTAGCCTCCGCTTTGGCAAGGAGGTGGCACTGCCAGCAGCCCTGCAAATGACCTCCAGCAAGCCAAAATGTGCAGAGTGTCAGCATTAGGTTCTCACAGGGTCTGAGGATCTCACTTCGGGTACCTAATGGCGTCAGGCTACTCTGGGCGAGCACATGGAGGGACTGTGGCGGCCACAAAGAAATGCCGACCACGACCATGACTGACCACCGCCAAACCGTCATGCTGGGCAGGATAGTTGCAGCAGCAGAAACGTTCTCCACGGCGTTCCAGCATCTGCTGTCACGTGCTGTCACATGTTGCTTCATAGTGCTCAAGGTTGAACCTCGCTCTTCATTCTGCTGAAGAGCAACAGGCGCCAGTGGCGAATCTTGCCAATTGGGTTCTCTCGCAATCAACCGTCCTGCACGGTGCTGGGC
>NC_036842.1:9241694-9258496 GCF_002910315.2 Salvelinus sp. IW2-2015
ACACACACCACACACACACACACACACACACACACCACACACACACACACACACACACACACACACACACACACACACACACACACACACACACACACACACACACACACACACACACACACACACACACACACACACACACACACACACACACACACACACACACCACACACACACACAGAGAGGTTAGCTGCTACCAGGTCTGCAGTGTTTAGGAGAGCTCCAGTGATGATGTAACGTTAACCCCAAGGAGGCATGCTTATGCTGTGACCAATCTTGTTTCATTTCATGCATATCCAAAGCATCATGTATAGCCTTGCTGAAATACTCTCAAGAGGATGTTTGCATGTATAGGTATAGTATAATTAGGAACCTTTCTCTTTTAAGGCACCAGCAGACATGATTGGGAAGATAGTATCTAGGCTATAGATATAGCGCTGTGCCTTCCAGGTGGCTGCACACAATATTATGAGTCTTTGTCTCTACTAGTGCTCCAGTGTACCATGCCCATAAGATTCTGCTACTACTTTCCCTTAGTTTCTTTCTGTTTCAGGTTGTTTCCACTTCCAAGCTCCACTTCTGTTCCATGTTAAAAGTATCCGCATCCTGATAAGTAGTATACTGTAGGATGTTGTGTCTATTAGAGGCTATTAGCAGAAGTGTGATCCAACAACGTATCATACTCTCAATAGCTTCAGTTACAGTGCCTAGCCCAAGCATCTAGTTATCATTGATCTTGACAGTGGTGCCATGTGGTGCCATGAGAGAATGGAGATTTAGTCAGTTTCCACCGAATAGAGGGAAAACCACATCCACAGCTGCCTGATGGTAGCGAATAGCTGTTTTATTCCATGGTGCCTGGTGTGTCTGTATTCATTCTCCGTTAACCCCCCCATCACAGGCGTCACAACGACTCCTCTGAGTGGCCCTGCATAGTCACTTACTCCTTCACAAATCATTACAGTCATCTAAATAGCTCAATTCATAAAACATGTTTCTTTGCACGGAATGAGAGTTTGGGTTTGCATCCTGTCCCTGTCGTTGGTTTGAATAGCGTGTTAAATTGTCTCCCTAAGCACATGGAAAAGTCTTCTTTATGGTGTTATTTATGGAGAAAATGAGAGGCTTTGAAATGCTTGTCATGTGAATTAGAATAGATGATACGATTGGATTACTGTGGAGAAGCCCAATTTGTCAGRCATTAGAGTAAATGTCAGAGAACATACATAGAACATACGGTACGTAGAACACACTGTCCAAACTACTGGTACAGATGTAGGATCTTTATTTGATCACCCTGTTGCAGGATAACTTTCCTGCAATACAGGAAATGTTTTAATTGTAGTGTATTAGAGATTTAAAAAAGCTTCTGAAGTTTGTAATTTCCACTTAAAAATGTCAGACTTGATTTTCCCTTACGAAAAATGTGTCAACCCCTACAAAAATGTCCATACATTTTAATCAAGTTTGTGGTCATACGCACAACCGTAAAAACATAGGAGCTGGGCTAAATAAGAGTACTAGCATATAAAAAGAAGGCCCGCCGCATACTGTTAAAGCTCTCAATTCACTGCTTTATTGACAACGTTTCAATCGATTGAAACGTTGTCAATAAAGCAGTGAATCGGGAGCTTTAACATGAATTATAATCCACATAACAATTTACACATCCTGTTGCTGCATGATGATTTTCCTGCTGTACCTACCTGGCTCAAATTAAGATCCTACATATGTACAGTTACTGTCAACCTACTGTTACAGTTACAGTACTTACTCTTACTGTAATAAACTACTGTGGCTGAGATTATAGCATGGTTAGATGATATATTCCGTACTTTAAAATGAACTAAACTAAACAAATTGTGGCATGTTGTCAGTGGAGGTGTATAGAATATTAACCTGTTTGCCTGTTCAACAGCCACACAGTAAAGACAGCCAGTGTGGGAAGGTGTCAGATCTGATTATGCGAGCGACAGTTGTCATAACTTTTTTCTTATTCCTCCACTAATGTTATGTAATGTATTGTAATTCAATTCATCTGTTTTGGTCTTTCTCAATAACTCCGGATTGTGATGGTGGCAGGGGTTTAACATATCAGGGATCTCTGATTTACTTATTTTTATTCTCTCACTTTGTAACAAATGAATGTGGGACAGAAGTTTGACAAGGAGCCCATGTATATTGGTTCTTAAACAAACTTTACAAGTATGCTATTTCTCAAATTCCCTTCAATTTCCCTTCCCGCAWGTCTGTTTGGGTTAAACTCGGCTCCTTGCCTGAATGTGTTGGGACAGAAGTATGCCTGAACACACTGGAAAGTGAAATGCCCAGATTTTARATCCTGGGACTATGGATGAAAATGAATGAAGGCGACAAGTGTTATTTTCCTAGATTTTAGTAGTAAATAATAGGATTTTATTTATTCAGTTCTAGTTTAACTATATGACTATTTTAGGATGCAAAGACATGCAGTTCTAAGATTTTCAATAAAATGTCTATCAGTGTATTCTGAAATCCATAGGTTGTGGATATGATAGCAGGACCATCACTCATTGAGCAATGAGAGCACTACAGGGGTATCATATTTGTGGCCAGATTTGACCCTCCTCCTCCTCACATGTAAATCCACAGCATGACAGACCTCTTAAAGCACGATGTGTGAAGTTATGTGTGAAGTTGTTTTGGAGTATTTACTTGTAAATTATTTATATGGAGGCACTGGTAAATGGTTTGGGATTCATTCAAGGCTTTTACAGTACATTTAATTTGCATTCATGGCATGATCATCTGCATGATCAATTCAATTCAGACTTTTTAGGACYTACTAAAGCTATCTTGAGTCTTGTAATTGATAATGACAATGCTCATCTTCCTTTGTCTTGGGAATTTGAAACACATGGTAGAAATTTGTTTGCTTTTTCTTTTCAATTGGATTAGTAATTTCTATTAGAATGTCCAGGGGACAGTTTTACAGATTCAGGGGAGATTAAACGAGCACCACTTATTCTGTCCCCAGATTCTTGTCATTTTGGCTCATTCTATGGAGTCTAGAGGTCGACCGATTATGATTTTTCAACGCCGATACCGGTACCGATTATTGGAGGACCAAAAAAAGCTGATACCGATTAATCGGCCGATATATATATATATACAGTGTTTATATATATATTTGTAATAATGACAATTACAACAATACTGAATGAACAATGAACACTTATTTTAACTTAATATAATACATAAATAAAATCTATTTAGTCTCAAATAAATAATGAAACATGCTCAATTTGGTTTAAATAATGCAAAAACACAGTGTTGYAGAAGAAAGTAAAAGTGCAATATGTGCCATGTAAAAAATCTAACGTTTAAGTTCTTTGCTCAGAACATATGAAAGCTGGTGGTTCAATATTCCCAGTTCTTCAATATTCCCAGGTAAGAAGTTTTAGGTTGTAGTTATTATAGGAATTATGACCTGTCGACTATTTCTCTCTATACCATTTGTATTTCGTATACCTTTGACTATTGGATGTTCRAATAGGCACTTTAGTATTGCCAGCCTAATCTCAGGAGTTGATAGGCTTGAAGTCATAAACAGCGCTGTGTATTAAGCATTGCTAAGAGCTGCTGGCAAACGCAGTAAAGTTTGAATGAATGCTTACAAGCCTGCTGCTGCCTACCACCGCTCAGTCAGATTGCGCTATCAAATATCAAATCATAGACTTAATTATAATATAATAAACACAGAAATATGAGCCTTTGGTCATTAATATGGTCAAATCTGGAAACTATAATTTCAAAAACAAAACGTTTATTCTTTCAGTGAAATACGGAACCGTTCCGTATTTTATCAAACGGGTGGCAACCCTAAGTCTAAATATTGCTGTTACATTGCACAACCTTCAATGTTATGTCATAATTATGTAAAAATCGGGCAAATTAGTTCGCAACGAGCCAGGCGGCCCAAACTGTTGCATATACCCTGACTCTGCCTGCAATAAACGCAAGAGAAGTGACAAAATGTCCCTAGTTAATATTGCCTGTTAACATGAATGTCTTTAAACTAAATATGCAGGTTTAAAAATATATACTTCTGTGTATTGATTTTAAGAAAGGTATTGATGTTTATGGTTATGTACATTCGTGCAACGATTGTGCTTTTTTCGCGAATGCGCTTTTGTTAAAACATCACCTGTTTGGCGAAGTAGGCTGTGATTCGATGATAAATTAACAGGCACCGCATTGATTATATGCAACGCAGGACAAGCTAGTTAACCTAGTAATATTATCAACCATGTGTAGTTAACTAGTGATTATGTGAAGATTGATTGTTTTTATAAGGTAAGTTTAATGCTAGCTAGCAACTTACCTTGGCTCCTTGCTGCACTCGCGTAACAGGTGGTCAGCCTGCCACWCAGTTTCCTTYTGGATTGCAATGTAATCGMCCATAATCGGCATCCAAAAATGCAGATTACCGATTGTTATGAAAACTTGAAATCGGCCCTAATTAATCGGCCATGCCGATTAATCGGTCGACCTCTAATGGAGTCGGTTACACAAACTTTCCAGGGAACTGTAATCACATGGTCATTATCAATTTACTAGTAATCCTTTTGGTTTGTGGTCKTGAAAAGATAGTGCACTGGGTTTGCAGTTATTTCACAGGATTGCAGTGCATTCTGCTTGACATTCCTATGTCTAAACTATTGCAGTGCATTGCTGAGGACTTTTGACTCTCCAACAAGCTATTCATGGGAAATTAACTATTCTTCTCTGAGGTATTTGAAKACAAAATAGAAGCCATACATGAAAGATATTCCCAGAGAGTGTTTTGAGGACCCCGAGTAAGCATTGTGAAAAAGCTGTGATGGCATCGCCATGAATGTTTGTGTTCCTGGACACCTCTTTGTAAGAGGTGTCCTTTATGTTCTAGTGTAGGGCCAAGGATAAATGAATCTCAAACTGTGATTTGTGAGGACAGTGTCAAACGATTATACATTTCTTTACCACTTGCCTTGCAAACCAGAGTTGTATTTCATGGAATACAATAGAATGACAGTCATTCCACTTTGATTACATGCTTATAAATGTAACTTGTGAGCATATAATTGCTCTGGAATAGTCCGTCATTCCATCAGAAGCTGTTCATGGAGTACTGAAGGCTACCAGATTATGGAGAAATGTTGTACAATATGGGAGGTGTGCTTTTCTTTTGAAGAGCAGTGCTTAGGATGTGATCTATATTAGAATGAGGAGTCTTCTAGAATGGCGAACACTGTAGTCCTCTCATGTATTTTCCCACTTGGATCCCGGCATACTCTCACATCACTCTCACTGTCCCCATGTATTTACCCAGCAGGGGCTACAGGCAATGCAGTCATGTGTGAGTTGGACCCACTGCCCCCCCCCCCCCCCTCCTCGGAGGCTGAGATGTAATTTGGCCACAGAGGACTCCCTGTTAATAATAATGTGCCAAAACTCGTCTCCCTTCCTCGTGTTGTGTAGGGGAACCTTCCTGTTTAACTAAACTCCCTGTCTGAAAGATGACACATTTATGTTCGGAAATTCAGACACCTCTAGAGAAATAGTGTGTCAAAGAAAATGGTGGCGTTGTCTAAAAGCTTTCTCTGCTCTCTTTTATGTGATTAAATACAGATCGAGCAGATATTTTGTTATTCCATTGGCTGTGTGGGTTGTGTTTGTTTCTGTAAGGTGTGTGTGGGTTGTGTTTGTTCTGTAAGGTGTGTGTGGGTTGTGTTTGTTCTGTAAGGTGTGTGTGGGTGCACAGTGTGCACGTGTGCTTGTGTGTCTCTGTTTGTTGTCGAGCCGCTAAGCTTTGTGCGGAGGGGAATTTGTGTGCAGACACATGCAGCCACTGCCTCTGTTTGCTCTTTCACAATTGCTTCGTCAATGTCTGAGGGATTCAGACATATTGTTGATCTCCATCCGGAAATCCTTCTCAGCCTGTAGTTGTAATCTACTGTAGCTGTCTTTATCAAGGCCAAATGTGGACCATAGAGGGATATTCTCAAATATGTTGACATAGAACCATCATACTGTAACATGAGGAAAACTTCACACACACTAGATATAGTGGATTATGACATGAACTTTATACAGTATTACAGCTGTAACATCGTACAGTATTACAGCTGTAACATCATACAGTATTACAGCTGTAACATGTACAGTATTACAGCTGTAACATCATACAGTATTACAGCTGTAACATCATACAGTATTAAGCTGTAACATGGTACAGTATTAGCTGTAACATGGTACAGTATTACAGCTGTAACATCGTACAGTATTACAGCTGTAACATCGTACAGTATTACAGCTGTAACATCGTACAGTATTACAGCTGTAACATCATACAGTATTACAGCTGTAACATCGTACAGTATTACAGCTGTAACATCGTACAGTATTACAGCTGTAATCATACAGTATTACAGCTGTAACATCGTACGTATTACAGCTGTAACATGTACAGTATTTACAGCTGTAACATGGTACAGTATTACGCTGTACATGTACATATTACAGCTGTAAATGGTACAGTATTACAGCTGTAACATCGTACAGTATTACAGCTGTAACATCATACAGTATTACAGCTGTAACATCATACGGTATTACAGCTGTAACATCGACAGTATTACAGCTGTAAATCGTACAGTAATTACAGCTGTAACATCATACAGTATTACAGCTGTAACATCATACAGTATTACAGCTGTAACATCGTACAGAATTACAGCTGTAACATCGTACAGTATTACAGCTGTAACATGGTACAGTATTACAGCTGTACATCAAACATCGTACGTATTACAGCTGTAAATCATACAGTATTACAGCTGTAACATCATACTGTATTACAGCTGTAACATGTATCAGTATTACAGCTGTAACATCGTAACAGTATTACAGCTGTAACATGTCCAGTATTACAGCTGTAACATCGTACTGTATTACAGCTGTAACATTACAGTATTACAGCTGTAACATCTACAGTATTACAGTGTCATTTACAGCTATACAGCTGTAACATGTACAGTATTACAGCTGTAACATCGTACAGTATTACAGCTGTAACATATACAGTATTACACAGCTGTAACATCATACTGTATTACAGCTGTAACATATCATATTCAGCTGTAACTCATACTGTATTACAGCTTAACATGGTACAGTATTACAGCTGTAACATCATACAGTATTACAAGCTGTAACATCATACAGTATTACAGCTGTAACATCATACAGTATTACAAGCTGTAACATGACAGATACTGTACATCATACAGTATTACAGCGTAACCATCATACAGTATTAACAGCTGTAACATGTAGTATTACACTGTAACATCATACAGTTTAACAGCTGTAACATCAGACTGTATTAAGCTTAACATCATACTGTATTACAGCTGTAACATGGTACAGTATTAAGCTGTAACATCATACAGTTTTTAAATTACAGTGTAAATTACAGTATTACAGCTGTAACATCATACAGTATTACAGCTGTAACATCATACAGTATTACAGCTGGTAACATCCATACAGTATTACAGCTGTAACATCATACTGTATTACAGCTGTTAACATGTACAGTATTACAGTGTAAGTATATACAGTATTACAGCTGTAACATGGTACAGTTTAATTACAGCTGTAACATCATACAGTATTACAGCTGTAACATCATACAGTTTACAGCTGTAACATCATACTGTATTACAGCTGTAACATTAGTATTACAGCTGTAACATACAACGTATTACAGCTGTAACATGGTAAAGTATTACAGCTGTAACATCATACAGTATTACAGCTGTAACATAGTACAGTATTACAGCTGTAACCAGGGACGGACTAGGAATGAAAAATGGCCCTGGACATTTTGACCAAAACCCCCCCAGCGATACACCACCACCCACACAACCCACGCCACACTTTATGTAAACAAGATTAATGAACAATATTTAAAACAATAACTTTAGTAAAATATATGTAAAATAGAACAAGGGGAACGTGTTGCTCTTAGGAGGAGGCTGGCTAAAAGGAGCAGATACTGGCACAATGGCACTGGCAGCAATCTGACCAGTGAAATAAATAATACAGGAATACATTTGTTGGTGAAAAGACTGGTGTCATAGAATAAAATTAAAATAAACATATMAACAATTCCTGCAGCAGCTCTCTTCTCTCAGCAATGTCATCTATAACCAGGTCACTGTCCAGGGCCATTAAAATATCTCGCTCAGTAGCCATGAGCATAAAAGCCTCCAGGTGCTGTTGAGCTAGAGTGCTCCTGAGTCTACTGTTGATGAATTTCAGAGTAGAGAAGCTCTGCTCGCAAGCTACCTGGGTTACTGACAGGGTAAGTAGGAACTCGTAAGCAAGGCCCAGGATGTGGTATGCGTCAGTCAATAGGTTGTACTGACTAAGAATACGGTAGCAACACGCTGGACAGTCCTTGCAAGATGAACAGCTCTTGTTCACCATCTCCACCTCGTCTTCACTTCCTTCAGGTCCATGATCCTCCATAGTCCTGGTTGTGTATTCTTCAAATCTCAATTGTTTTAACCTAGTCCACTGTTCTGCCAGACTCATGAGCTCACTCTGTAAATTGGCCACCGTTGCTCTGCTGTCAAATTTGATCAAACATTTGCTTAGTTCTTGAAGGGCTGTCTGTGGAAGGCCACTGGCACTGGATGTTATCTGACTAAAGTGTTTAGGGTCCAGAAGAGCCATGTTGGCATACACAGTGTCATTACTCAGAAATCGCAGATGGATGCTATCTATGACTGTATCCAGAATMTGATTATGGACACCAATCCTGTATGCACTCTCTGCCCCAGTAAAAGTATAATCTAGTGCKATCTCTCCAGGCATGGTTTTCTTCTTTCAAGCCCTTTTCGTTGGCAGAGTGGTCTCTAACTCCAGCTTTGTTTCCTCATCCCGTTCCTGCAACTTCCTGTTGGCCCACTGAACAAATGTGTCTGCAGCTGACAAATCTCTTGCCATCCCTTTCAGCTGCTCCTCTGTAGACACAACCATACGATGCGCAMACAGAATGTCCATTCCACTTGTTTGAAGATATTTTGAGACTGGTGAGGTGACTTGAAATATTCMGAGGAATATCTGAGCTTTAAGTATTGTTTCATACTTCAGCAACCCCTCAATGTATCCTTGTGCCTTGACGCGTGCAGTAGTGGGGATGTTTTTCTGATTTTGTATGGTTGAAAGAGTGAGAAGGACATCAACATACAGCCCCTCATCGGGATTTCCAAAAGCTCCAAAGACCTTCTTTAAGGCACTGTCTTTATCCCACCAGCGTGTCTCTCCAATTGGAGCAAGACGTCTGTGTCTTGGGTCCTTGCTCTCCTTCTCTCAAATGTTCATCCTCTGGTAGGATTCACGGAAGAACACAGCTATGTTGTTATCGAGAGAAAAAAGTGACCCACTTGCCAAGACACTCTCTTTTGTGTCTGCCAAAACAAGGTTCAAAATGTGTGCATAGCACCACACATGCACTTGATTGGTGGACTTTGCAGAGAGCAGGGCAGGGATGCCTGTATACTGGAGGCTCCATCAGTGGAATTGCCAATGCACTTGCTGATGTCAAACTTCATGTTTTCCAGTACCTCACTCAGTACCTGGACAAAGTATTGTCCAGTGGATGCCTCGCATTTGGATGATGTTCGTCACATATCTGACTATGACAGAGCATTGATCTTGTGTTGTAATGTCCTGCGTAGCGTCAATCTGGACTGAAAACATACCAGCTTCCTGGGTTTCACTTGCTATGGTGGCCTGCATTGTGTGTTGGATGGTGGTAATGACGTTATCGATGGTAATCTTTGATAATAGAGGGATTAGAGCCCCCTTTTGACCCAGACACTATGCAGGACTCTGTGACTCAATGCTTTCACACACAGGTCGTACATTCCCAGCAGAATGATCATCTCTAAAAAGTTGCCATGGTCAATGCTGCTGTCATCTAACGTATAAGCTGCTTCAGACTGCATTCCTCTGTAGCTCAGATCCCTCTTGCCTATGACTTTAACAACGTCTATAATGCGCTCTAGCACTTGCCTTGTTCTGCACGCTTGCTCTCCATGAGCAGACATCTGACTGCCGATGAGCAGGCTCTCAATGTTACCTTTGGAGGACCTTAGAAAGTAGGCCTCAGCATAACCTCTATGCATAACGCTCTTCTCATGCTCTTCCACTCTCTGATGGACATGCTTCCAGTCTGCCATTCCAGTCACGAAAGGGCTGTTCTCGGTGGGCTTTGCAAATGCCATACAAATGAAGCAGAAGAAAGTATGGTTCTCTTCACTGTATGACAGCCACTTCCTGTTGGTCCCATCTTTATAAAAGAAAAACCTTCTGCACCACAGACTTTTCACACTTTTGTTGGGGGTGGAAGCGAAAAAACATATCTAGGTCCCCTGACTTCGGCCTTTTCAAATAATCACAAATTTGGTTGGCAGTGGCATCCTGGCTTTGGCTCWATCTACATCTGTCCACTGCAGATGCATTATCCTCGACCTGGATGAGTAATTAGTATACATTTGTATATTAGTATAATATTATAACATAATCGTATAATGTTAGTATAATATTAATATATTAATTATATAATGTTCATATATATTCATATAATTTCATATAATAGTATACTGTATACCACTAGTATAATATTAATTCCAATTGGACAATACAGCAGTTTAAGAAATACACATCCAACATTTATAATTTTTGTAGGTTTTGTTCCGTCATTAAATCCTTGTGCAAGAAAAATGGTCTACATTGGTGTTTAGTCTCTAATTTGATGCCAAGTACTAACTTGAGTTCAACATTTCAAAAGTTTCCTGTAGCACGTCAACCTTTTTTTAATGTCCCGCCCCATCCAGGCTGTGATTGGTCGGTTCGCGAAAAGTGACATTGACGAGCGCTGGTTTCAACAAAAGGCACCCGATATAGCTAAATAGCCAGCTAGCCAAACCCAAACATTGCTTATCTTATTGCTATTCGCTTATCGCTTCACCTGCAAAACATTGACTAACAGTTGAACTGGTATCGCTGGGCTCAATGGGCTGCTCTCTCTGCTCACTCTCCTCTCTGCTGCCAGTGCCTTCAGGCTCAATGGGCTGCTCTCTCTGCTCTCTCTCCTCTCTGCTGCCAGTGCCTCCAGGCTCAATGGGCTGCTCTCTCTGCTCAATCTCCTCTCTGCTGCCAGTGCCTTCAGGCCCACTAGGCTGCTCTCTCTCCTCTCTGCTGCCAGTGCCTTCAGGCTCAATGGGCTGCTCTCTCTGCTCACTCTCCTCTCTGCTGCCAGTGCCTTCAGGCCCACTAGGCTGCTCTCTCTCCTCTCTGCTGCCAGTGCCTTCAGGCTCAANCTCTCCTCTCTGCTGCCAGTGCCTTCAGGCTCAATGGGCTGCTCTCTCTCCTCTCTCTCCTCTCTGCTGCCAGTGCCTTCAGGCTCACTAGGCTGAGATGATTGACTGGTAACGGCGCCAAATTAATAATTTGTTCTTTTAAAACATTTGGCTGCATCAGCCTCAAGGGACTTCAACCTCTTCTCTCTCCGCTTTTCAGCACCACCTTCACGTTTTTCTAATTTTGTTTGTCCATCTTGCTATTTATCCAAATGTCACCACTTAACAGAGATGGGAAAGGGGCAGGGCCCAGGTAAAGTTAGAATGGACTGGACCAAAAGTAAATGGCTGGGAGAGAGAGGCTGACAAATGTAATACCCAACCGCAGTGGCAGTGGGCCGGCAGCCCACTCGCCTAGGCCAGTCAGACACACAGCACTTGGTTATTTTTGGCCAGTCTGTCATTGGCTGTAACATCGTACTGTATTACAGCTGTAACATCATACAGATGTAATACTTTATGTTACAGCTGTAATACTGTATGATGTTACAGATGTAATACTTTAGTTACAGCTGTAATACAGTATATGTACAGCTGTAATACTGTATGATGTTACAGCTGTAATACAGTATGATGTTACAGCTGTAATACAGTATGATGTACAGCTGTAATACTGTATGATGTTACAGATGTAATACTGTATGAGTGTACAGCTGTAATACAGTATGATGGTACAGCTGTAATACTGTATGATGTTACAGCTGTAATACAGTATGATGTACAGCTGTAATACTGTATGAGTTTACAGCTGTAATACAGTATGATGTTACAGCTGTAATACTGTATGATGTTACAGCTGTAATACAGTATGATGTTACAGATGTAATACTGTATGAGTTACAGCTGTAATACAGTACGATGTACAGCTGTAATACTGTACCATGTTACAGCTGTAATACAGTTTGATGTTACAGATGTAATTATATGTTACAGCTGTAATACAGTTTGATGTTACAGCTGTAATACAGTTTGATGTACAGCTGTAATACTGTATGATGTTACAGATGTAATACTGTATATGTACAGCTGTAATACTGTATGATGTTACAGCTGTAATACTGTATGATGTTACAGCTGTAATACTGTATGATGTTACAGCTGTAATACTGTATGATGTTACAGCTGTAATACTGTATGATGTTACAGCTGTAATACTGTATGATGTTACAGATGTAAACAGTTTGATGTTACAGCTGTAATACTGTATGATGTTACAGCTGTAATACTGTATGATGTTACAGCTGTAATACAGTACGATGGTACAGCTGTAATACTGTACGATGTTACAGCTGTAATACTGTACCATGTTACAGCTGTAATACAGTTGATGTTACACTGTAATACTGTATATGTTACAGCTGTAATACTGTATGATGTTCAGCTGTAATACTGATGATGTTACAGCTGTAATACTGATGATGTTACAGCTGTAATACAGTTTGATGTTACAGATGTAATACTTTATGTTACAGCTGTAATACAGTTTGATGTTACAGCTGTAATACAGTTTGATGTTACAGCTGTAATACAGTTTGATGTTACAGCTGTAATACTTACATGTTACAGCTGTAATACAGTTTGATGTTACAGCTGTAATACTGTACCATGTTACAGCTGTAATACAGTTGATGTTACAGCTGTAATACAGTTTGATGTTACAGCTGTAATACAGTTTGATGTTACAGCTGTAATACTGTATGATGTTACAGATGTAATACTGTATGATGTTACAGCTGTAATACTGTATGATGTTACAGCTGTAATACTGTATGATGTTACAGCTGTAATACTGTATGATGTTACAGCTGTAATACAGTTTGATGTTACAGATGTAATACTTTATGTTACGCTGTAATACAGTACCATGTTACAGCTGTAATACAGTTTGATGTTACAGCTGTAATACTGTATGATGTTACAGCTGTAATACAGTTGATGTTACAGATAATACTTTATGTTACAGCTGTAATACTGTACCATGTTACAGCTGTAATACAGTTTGATGTTACAGCTGTAATACTGTATGATGTTACAGCTGTAATACTGTATGATTACACGTATACTGTGATGTTACAGCTGTAATACTGTATGATGTTACAGCTGTAATACAGTTGATGTTACAGATGTAATACTTTATGTTACAGCTGAATACAGTTTGATGTTACAGCTGTAATACAGTTTGATTTTACAGCTGTAATACAGTTTGATGTTACAGCTGTAATACTGACCATGTACAGCTGTAATACAGTTGATGTTACAGCTGTAATACTGTACCATGTTACAGCTGTAATACAGTTGATGTTACAGCTGTAATACAGTTGATGTTACAGATGTAATACTTTATGTTAGAGCTGTAATACTGTATGATGGTACAGCTGTAATACTGTATGATGTTACAGCTGTAATACAGTATGATGTTACAGATGTAATACTTTATGTTACAGCTGTAATACTGTACCATGTTACAGCTGTAATACAGTTTGATGTTACAGCTGTAATACAGTTTGAGTTTACAGCTGTAATACAGTTGATGTTACAGCTGTAATACTGTATGATGTTACAGATGTAATACTGTATGATTTACAGCTGTAATACATGTATGATGTTACAGCTGTAATACTGTATGATGTTACAGCTGTAATACTGTATGATGTTACAGATGTAATACTTTATGTTACAGCTGTAATACTGTACCATGTTACAGCTGTAATACGTATGATGGTACAGATGTAATACTTTATGTTACAGCTGTAATACAGTATGATGTTACAGCTGAATACAGTTTGATGTTACAGCGTAATACTGATGATGTTACAGCTGTAATACTGTTTGATGGTACAGCTGTAATACTGTACCATGTTACAGCTGTAATACAGTTTGATGTTACAGCTGTAATACAGTATGATGTTAAGCTGTAATACTGTTTGATGGTACAGATGTAATACTTTATGATGGTACAGCTGTAATACTGTACGATTACAGCTGAATACTGTATGATGTTACAGCTGTAACACTGTTTGATGGTACAGATGTAATACTTTATGTTACAGCTGTAATACTGTTTGATGTTACAGCTGTAATACTGTATGATGTTACAGCTGTAATACTGTTTGATGTTACAGCTGTAATACTGTTTGATGTTACAGCTGTAATACTGTATGATGTTACAGCTGTAATACTGTACCATGTTACAGCTGTAATACTGTTTGATGGTTACAGCTGTAATACTGTACGATGTTACAGCTGTAATACTGTATGATGTTACAGCTGTAATACTGTTTGATGGTACAGATGTAATACTTATGATGTTACAGCTGTAATACTGTATGATGTTACAGCTGTAATACTATTTGATGGTACAGATGTAATACTGTATGATGTTACAGCTGTAAACTGTACGATGTTACAGCTGTAATACTGTTATGATGTTACAGCTGTAATACTGTTTGATGTACAGATGTATACAGTACCATGTTACAGCTGTAATACTGTATGATGTTACAGCTGTACATATGTTAATAACTGTATGAGTTACAGCTGTAATACTGTATGATGTTACAGCTGTAATACTGTATGATGGTACAGAAATGTAATACTTTATGTTACAGCTGTAATACAGTACGATTTACGGCTGTAATACTGTATGATGGTACAGATGTAATACTTTATGTAAGCTGTAATACTGACCATGTACAGCTGTAATACTGTATGATGTTACAGCTGTAATACTGTTTGATGGTACAGCTGTAATACTGTACCATGTTACAGCTGTAATACTGTACGATGTTACAGCTGTAAACTGTTGATGGTACAGATGTAATACTTTATGTTACAGCTGTAATACAGTATGATGTTACCTGTAAAACTGTTTGATGTTACAGCTGTAATACTGTACGATGTTACAGCTGTAATACTGTGACGATGTTACAGCTGTAATACTGTTTGATGGTACAGATGTAATATTGTACCATGTTACAGCTGTAATACTGTATGATGGTACAGCTGTAATACTGTATATGTTACAGCTGTAATACTGTATGATGTTACAGCTGTAATACTGTACGATGTTACAGCTGTAATACTGTTTGATGGTACAGATGTAATACTTTATGTTACAGCTGTAATACAGTATGATGGTACAGCTGTAATACTGTACCATGTTACAGCTGTAATACAGTATGATGTTACAGCTGTAATACTGTTTGATGGTACAGATGTAATACTTTATGTTACAGCTGTAATACAGTATGATGGTACAGCTGTAATACTGTACCATGTTACAGCTGTAATACAGTATGATGGTACAGCTGTAATACTGTACCATGTTACAGCTTAATACAGTATGATGGTACAGCTGTAATACTGTACATGTTACAGCTGTAATACAGTATGATGTTACAGCTGTAATACTGTATGATGTTACAGCTGTAATACAGTACGATGTTACAGCTTAATACAGTATGATGGTACAGATGAATACTTTATGTTACAGCTGTAATACTGTATGATGGTACAGCTGTAATACTGTATGATGTTACAGCTGTAATACAGTACGATGTTACAGCTGTAATACAGTATGATGGTACAGATGTAATACTTTATGTTACAGCTGTAATACTGTATGATGTACAGCTGTAATACTGTATGATGTTACAGCTGTATACAGTACGATGTTACAGCTGTAATACAGTATGATGGTACAGATGTAATACTTTATGTTACAGCTGTAATACTGTACGATGTTACAAGCTGTAATACAGTATGATGGTACAGCTGTAATACTGTACGATGTTACAGCTGTAATACTGTATGATGTTACAGCTGTAATACTGTACGATGTTACAGCTGTAATACTGTATGATGGTACAGCTGTAATACTGTATGATGTTACAGATGTAATACAGTATGATGGTACAGCTGTAATACTGTACCATGTTACAGCTGTAATACAGTATGATGGTACAGATGTAATACTTTATGTTACAGCTGTAATACTGTATGATGGTACAGCTGTAATACTGTATGATGTTACAGCTGTAATACAGTACGATGTTACAGCTGTAATACAGTATGATGGTACAGATGTAATACTTTATGTTACAGCTGTAATACTGTACGATGTTACAGCTGTAATACTGTATGATGTACAGCTGTAATACAGTACGATGTTACAGCTGTAATCTGTTTGATGGTACAGATGTAATACTTTATGTTACAGCTGTAATACAGTACGATGTTACAGCTGTAATACAGTATGATGGTACAGATGTAATACTTTATGTTACAGCTGTAATACTGTATGATGTTACAGCTGTAATACTGTATGATGTTTACAGCTGTAATACT
>NC_036842.1:9258596-9283175 GCF_002910315.2 Salvelinus sp. IW2-2015
GAGAATCTGGTTTCTCATGGTCTGAGAGTCCTATAGGTGCCTTTTGGCAAACTCCAAGCGGGCTGTCATATGCTTTTTACTGAGGAGTGGCATCCGTCTGGCCACTCTACCATAAAGGCCTGATTAGTGGGGTGCTGCAGAGATAGTTGTCCTTCTGGAAGATTTTCCCACCGCCTGAGGAACTCAGGAGATGTGTCAGCGTGAGAATCGGGTTCTTGGTCTCCCAGACCAAGGCCCTTCTCCACCGATTGCTCAGTTTGGCCGGGCGGCCAGCTCTAGGAAGAGTCTTGGTGGTTCCAAACTTCTTCCATTTAAGAATGATGGAATTTCTAAATGCACTGTATACGTCATTGGCATTTTACACCAGACTACAACTTCAAGGACACCACCATATAAGCAGCATATGAGAATGACCTTGAACCGATCTTTGGATGCTCCAGTGAGCGGTTGTGAATAGAAGCTGTGGTGATTTAACGCTGGACTGCAAAGTGCCTTAATTTAGCAGGAGTTTGTTTGATTACCATCATCAACCATGTCTGTCACTTTTCATAAACATATTTTATATGTAAAAATGTAAAGACTATAATTTCTACAACTTACAGATTTTAAGCAGGTAATTGTCAGAGATGAATGAAAGGTATTTGCCTTTCCTTCAGACTGTAAAGCCAACCGCCATACAAATTTATAGAAGGACATGACTTAAATCAAATGAAGTCTTACCTTTGGCAGCATCTTTTGAACTTTGACCTTCTCTTTGGCCTCTTTAAGAAGGGCTCCTCCTCTGTTGGAGAAACGGTTTGGATCATTGGCCTTTTTCTGCAAAGGGAAGTTTCAGTAATAGATTATACATTTTCTTGTCAAATTATATAGAATAACAAAATTAGCAACACACTGAACTTGTATCAGAAAATGAGCAGATTGTTGTCTAGTATCTACGGTCGATTTTTTGTTGTTGATGCAGCAAATCTAAAACAGATCACATTAGGGCTGACCCCATTTAGTCAACTGGTTGATAGGCTATTGGTTGACCATCAACCAGTCAACTACATGGGGTCAGCCCTAATGTAATCTGTTTAGGATTTGCTGGAAACAAAAACAAAATATTCAGTGTATTCGGGAAAGTATTCAGACCCCCCTTTCTACAGCTTCTTACGTTATAGCCTTAATCTAAAATGTATTAAATAATTTCTCTTCAATCTACACACAATATCAAAGCAAAAAAAAAWRWTTTTTGTTGAAATGTTTGCAAATKTATTAAAAATGCAAAACTGAAAGTACTGTTGAAGCAGCTTTGGCAGCAATTACAGCCTTAAGTCTTCTTTATGACGCTACAAGCTTGGGACACCTGTATTTGGGGAGTTTCTCCTCTGCAGATCCTCTCCAACTCTATCAGGTTGGATTGGGAGCGTCGCAAAAGTTATTTTCAGGTCTCTCCAGAGATGTTCGATCGGGTTCAAGTCTGGAGGTAGCCAGCTATAAGTAGAGTCTTGGTGGTTCCAAACTTCTTCCATTTAAGAATGACGGAGGCCACTGTATTCTTGGGGACCTTCAATGCTGCAGAAATGTTTTGCCACCCTTCCCACAGATCGGTGCCTCCACACAATCCTGTCTCAGAGCTCTATGGACAATTCCTTCGACCTCATGGCTTGGTTTTCCCCCTGTCAGGTGTTATATAGACAGGTGTTTGTCGAGTATCATAAAGCATCTGAATACTTAGGTAAATAAGGCATCTTTTTTTATTTGTAATACATTTGCCCAAAATTTTAACAACCTGTTTTTGCTTTGTCATTTTGGGGTATTGTGTGGAGATTGATGAGGAAAAATTATTATTTAATCAATTTTAGAATAAGACTGCAATGCAAAACAAATGTGGAAAAGGAGAAGGGGTCTGAATACTTTCCGAATGCACTGTGTGTGTGTGTGTACATAAAACCATTCAAAAGTTTGGGGTCACTTAGAAATGTCCTTGTTTTCCATGAAAACATACATGTAATGAGTTGCAAAATGAATAAGAAATATAGTCAAGACATTGACAAGGCTATAAATAATGATTTTTAATTTAAATAACAATAGTCTCCTACAAACTTTGCTTTCATCAAAGAATCCTCCATTTGCAGCAATTACAGCCTTGCAGACCTTTGGCATTCTAGTTGTCAATTTGTTGAGGTAATCTGAAGAGATTTCACCCCATGCTTCCTGAAGCACCTCCTACAAGTTGGATTGGCTTGATGGGCACTTCTTATGTACCCGGTCAAGCTGCTTCCACAACAACAAAATAGGGTTGAGATCCGGTGACAATGCTGTCCACTCCATTATAGACAGAATACCAGCTGACTGCTTCTTCCCTAAATAGTTATTGTAACGTTTGGAGCTGTGCTTTGAATCATTGTCCTGTAGGAGGAGGAAATTGGCTCCAATTAAGCACTGTCCACTGAGTATGGCATGGCATTGCAAAATGGAGTGACAGCCTTCCTTCTTCAAGATCCCTTTAACCTTGTACAAATCTCCCACTTTACCACCACCAAAGCACCCCCAGACCATCACATTGCCTCCACCATGCTTGACAGATGGCGTCAAGCACTCCTCCAGCATCTTTTCTGCATCTGACGAATGTTCTTCTTTGTGATCCGAACACCTAAAACTTAGATTAGTCTGTCCATAACACTTTTTACCCCCAATCTTCCTCTGTCCCGTGTCTGTTCTTTTGCCCATCTTAACCTTTTTATTGGCCAGTCTGAGATATGGCTTTTTCTTTGCAACTCTGCCTAGAAGGCCAGCATCCCGGAGTCACCTCTTCACTGTTGACGTTGAGACTGGTGTTTTGCAAGTACTATTTAATGAAGCTGCCCGTGAGGACTTGTGAGGTGTCTGTTTCTCAAACTAGACACTAACATACTTGCCTTATTGCTCAGTTGTGCACCGGGGCCTACCACTCCTCTTTCTATTCTGGTTAGAGCCAGTTTACGCTGTTCTGTGAAGGGAGTAGTACACAGCGSTATACGAGATCTTCAGTTTCTTGGCAATTTCTCGCATGGAATAGCCTTCATTTCTCAGAACAAGAATAGACTGACGAGTTTCAGAAGAAGGCACTTTGTTTCTGGCCATTTTGAGCCTGTAATCAAACCCACAAATGCTGATGCTCCAGATACTCAACTAGTTTAAATCAATACAACAGTTTTCAGCTGTGCTAACATAAATGCTAAATGGTTTTCTAATGATCAATTAGCCATTTTAAAATGATAAACTTCAATTAGCTAACACAACGTGCCATTGGAACACAGGAGTGACGGTTGCTGATAATGGGCCTCCGTACGCCTATGTAGATATTCCATTAAAAAAATATATTAAAAAAATGCAGTTTCCAACTACAATAGTCATTTACATCATTAACCATGTCTACACTGTATTTCGGATCAATTTGATGTTATTTTAATGGGCATTTTCTTTCAAAAACAAGAACATTTCTAAGTGACCCCAAACTTTTGAACGGTAGTGTATATATCATTTTTGTACAAAAAAATAAATAAAATACATATGGTACACGAGACACCGTCTGATTCACGCCAGTCTCAGTGGACTAGTCCATTGCGGTAGTATCACCAGTAGTACATTTAGCATTCTAATCTACAACATTTGTTTAATTTCTATTAATGCAATCAATATATTATTATTACTGTCTTTTACCTTTCTCATTGTCGGAGTGGACACGTTGTTTAAGGACCACACAATCTAGGCTACGCTTATGAGGAACAAGTTTTGKTTTAGTTCATACCACTAACGAGTTGTCAATTTATTAATTGTCTTTTGTTTGTAGCTCTCCTATCAATGTTAACTGAGGACGGACACCGGATTATGCAGAGAAATAGGCCTAGGCTACCTGGCCTGCGTGCAAATGTAGGCCTATAAAACGTGCCCATTTGGGGATCTGATAGTATTTCTGATTGTCTTAACTCACCACCACTGTGGAACTTGTTATTGTTTGTTGGTTTGGCAATGCCACTGTCAGCCAGAGAAATATGCTGAGAAGGATTATCCCCACAGCAAGCAAGGTACTTGGAGTCAAAAAGACAGGCCTGGATGAGATCTTTAAGGTCAGGGCCCTCCGCAAGGCTCACAAAATCATTTTAGACCCAAGCCACCCCCTGTACCCGGACTTTGAACTACTCCCCTCTGGGCACAGGTATAGGGCACCCCTCAGCAGGAAAAACAGAACCAGACAATCATTTGTGCCAGGTGATATCCCTCCTAAATAGCTCGGGCTAATGTTCCTATAGACTCAGTAAGGCCAGCAGGCTAGTCTTTAAAAAACATTTTTTTTATTGGTATGTAACTGTTATGAAAGTTGTATTGTCAATTTTGTTTAGTATTTAAACGCCACTTTAAAACATGTAAATGACACTGCAACAACATTTCCCCATGGGGACAATAAAGTCAGTAAGAACTTCTAGGTCATTTTTTCTTCAACTCAAACAGCAAGTAAACAAAGTTTGTTTTTACATCCATTGAGAA
The DNA here is from genome assembly GCF_002910315.2 of Salvelinus sp. IW2-2015. Classification (NCBI taxonomy): domain Eukaryota; kingdom Metazoa; phylum Chordata; class Actinopteri; order Salmoniformes; family Salmonidae; genus Salvelinus; species Salvelinus sp. IW2-2015. The sequence continues at coordinate 9,263,106 of NC_036842.1, forward strand.
AGACAATAGCTCCTCAACTTAGCCTATTTGAAAATTTTTCCAGCTCTTTCAATAACCACTTGTGCTGTGATCCGGTGGAAACGTTGTAAAATAGGTCTACCTGATTACTTCTCATCCCTTGCGCAAATTGTCTACAACTGTGCGTCCACAGCCGTGTCTGTCTGGAGCTAATTGGTGTGGGAAACTGAGGGCCCACAATATTTTATTCAATATTGCAAGTTTGCTAGCGYGAGCTTCAGGCCGGACCAAGTTGATACAATGTTCCTTGCAGACAAACCATGCATAGCCAATGTTATTTATAGGATATTTATTTTTAGTCAAGATATTTTCTATCKGCAGGCTTCTACATTTTAYTTGTTAGCTTTATGTAGGCTATTTTATGTCTACAGGCTATTACCAGCAACTTCAGGAGCTTAACTGCAGAAAGCCAGCAGCAAGGGGAGGAGGGTAGGCTATCGCTATCTCTGGCTCCCTCGAGTCATTTGTGTCTTAATTATTTCATCACTGTGCTTAAAACATAAGACAAGCTCATTAGCCTACATATAGGCTAGTTGATTTCTATATAGGGAAAAATACACCTTTTTAAATTTAAACCAATCGATTGGTCGAAAGAAGTCAAGATCTTTTGTTGTTGCGGACAGTCCTAGATGACATGCACCAAGTAGTGCACAATTTTACAAAATGTTGCAATTTCATTCACAAACATAGCTTGACCGCAAATACCAGCAGTACCTCAAAGTCCTGAAAGAGGGCCCAGTACTTCTCCCATCTCTGCAGGGCCTCCAGTAAGGGCTTTACCTGGTCGTAATATTTCTTCACCTTCAATAGCGCAGCATCATGCAGCGCCAACAACTCCTCTGTGAAGTTATCTAGGGAAAAACAGATTGGTTCGATCAGTATGTATGTGTATTTTGTCTGTGAGAGTGAGATTTCATAGTGTTGTTCTACTCACTGTCACAGAAGTGGGCATTGAAGGGTTCCCTCTGCTCAGGGCCCAGGTTGCACTTGTCCCAGAAGGTCACTAGTTCCTGTCTGACCTTTTCAATCACATCCTCCAGCTTGGTCTTCTGCAGGTCTGTCAGACGGTCCACCTCCCCCTGCCACTGGACCGGACAACATGTTCAGGTTAAGTATGAAGAAAAAGGAAAACAACGCTCAGAAACAGTGATACGAGGAGGTACTATAAGAAACACGTTTTCCCTCAGTGGTCCCCAATGAACATTACCCGGGTAAGGACTGTCGTCTCAACACTGTGGGGTACTAGCACCATCTCTGTTCTGTTCCCTTGTTAGCTAAGTCCGGGGCAACATTGTAGTCATAGTGTAAGGTTTACTGTTTTGAACAGTGGTGTGTGGTATGCATGTGAAGCGTTGTCCAACACAGTGGTGAAGGAGGAGAGAGTTCCAACCTGTGTGATTTGGTCAGAGAGGGTACCCTGCACACTCTCTTGGAACACATTGCAGTCTTGCTCCAGCGCATCCAGACGATTCCACAGGCACATGGATTGTTCTTTCAGCTCAGCTAGAGTATTTGTCAGTGATTCCTTCTTGACCTCCATCTACACAAAAGGACACAAATACTATTGGCCCAGACCTAGAGGTCACATCAGATACAATAAAAGACTACAATATAATATTTAAGTAATCATTAGTAGAGCGGCTAGATTATTTTCAGTACCTGGGAGAGCAGCAGTTTGAGGGCTTTGATATTTTCATGAGTGAGCAGGAATATATCCTCGTCGTGGCCCACAGACTCTTTCTCCAGGCTAGTCTCTGGTTCATGACCCATCTCCTCCATCAGCTTCCTGATGTCCTCACGCAGACCTGAGAACACCTTTGCACGACTCTTCTACAGGATGGAGTGACAAGAGTTTAGATTTTTTTCTCCAAAATACGAGTAATGAGCAGTTATGACAAATGTACAGTTTTGAATAATAATGTTGCTTTTTAAAGACAATAGGAAGTTCAACATGACATTCACACTAAACCCAAATCTTCAACATGGCCTGCAGCCATTACAGTACCTTTTCCTCGCTGAGGGTCTGGATGTGCTCCCGGAGCTCCTGTAGCTGCGTGCGAGATGGCATGCTGCCAGTGGGGATGTAATAGGGGGTGACRYACAGCTCCACACACAGTTCCTTATCCTCCTGCTGCAGTCCGTGTAGCTCCTTCAAACGCTCCACCTTCTCCTTGGTCAGAACCTCCACACGCAGACGCAGGTTCTTCTCAATCTGGAGGACTGTCAGGCCCTCCTCCATCTGACAGGTGGACAAGTTGGAGACCAGGAGGTTAGTACAAAGGAAGGGAAGGAGTCAAGGAAAGGAAGCAGCAAACAATGTTGTTGAGGTTGATTATAAAAAGCCTTAAAGTACCACTTACTTTGTTTGGATCCATTGACATTTCCAGGCACAAGGTATCCAGCTGTTTTTGAAAAGTGATGATATTGGCCCGGATGCGGTGCTTCAAGGCTTCCTCCTCAGTGATCATGTCATTCAAAAGGCCCTTAGGAAAATARTGTCATAGAGTTGGTTAATTAACTACTTGACGAGGATTCAGTAACATGCAGTTCATCTGAATATACTGTTTTCTAAAGCCTCACCTCAATGTGTTTCTTCACCGTCTCCATTCGCTCCACCCTCTGTTCCTCCATAATGCCTATGCTGTCCCAGATGCCCACCAGCCTGGCCATGGCATGGTTTATACCCGTCACTAGCGAGAAAGCCAGGGCTTCACTGCAGAGATGAGTGACAAGACAATCACATTTGGTAACTTATGCTGGCTAGGTAGCCAGCAAACATATAACTAGTTATTTTGAACACTTTGTTCACTGCCAGAYTWGCTCTGGTCCAAGCGCATGCGTTGGATCTGCACTACAACGGATGGACCATAATAACTAGTTTGGCGGTTCAGGCAGAGAAAGGTTCGTCAGCAAACATTACTCTAGCAACRTCTTTACTTTGGCGAGTAGCAGAAGTATGTAAAAGCCTGTCAATATTAAGGTGGAAATCCATCTAGGGGTGAATGTAAAAATAACACCCCGGACCAGCGCTAACACACAGTTGGCTATGATACCCTTAGTATCAAAGTTTAGCGTTAGTCCTCTGTTAGCTAGCTACCAGCGGTTTGAACATTTCCCCTATTTAAGTCATTTAGCAGACGCTCTTATCCAGAGCGATTGCCCCTATCTCGGGCAATGCTGCAATGTCATTAGCTATTTCTATTGCGAAAGCAACTTCTAATTGTAATCAACCAAACATTGATGCAGCTAACTTTAACTAGCTAAGTTAACTGGTACGACCAAAGATTTTGTATAACTGTGGTGCTAACTGTCTGTACTAACGTTAGCATGCTTTAGCAAGCCAAGTCAACTTGAACTTACCTCCTCCGACTTGACATAGTTTCCCCTGACAACAATAAAGGAAAAATAAGTAGCTGTTGAAGAATATCAATTATTTATACAAAAAGACGTAGATGGCTGGCTAGTTTCATTTGTCACTACAGCGGTGCGAAAGCAGTACCCTTTCAGCTGCTTGTGCCAAAAAATTCAAAAAATATGTCCTTGTTCAAGAAGCGCTGTAATAGGCTATTCACTCACCAATGGCACTCCCATTTTCTCACTTTGGTCAGGAGGCTCTCTGCCGCCATCAAGTGGACAGTAGACTACATTGCATTTTCACTTCAGTACTACAGAAAGTAAGTCAAAATACTTTTATAAAATTACGCCACACGCCATATCAATGTTATTTGTTGGTAGAGGTTGCTGATTCGATGGATACACATTAGTCTATGCATTCAATCATGTTGAATAAAGAGTCAGGAAAGCTCACATTGTAATCAATGTCTGTAGTGCTCTGGAGTGATGTTTGAACCTGCAATATGAAAAGTCAGCATAATTCATGCCAATGATCAAAGTAAACGATTATTTCTGTCAAACTGACACAGCAAATTGTGAAATGACTAAACGGTAGTAAGCCTGTAATGGCTGAGCACAGAGGAATTGTTCCAATGCTGCATTCTGTTATGTTGCCAGTTAATCATTGACACCCGCTGTCAAGTGAATTGGCAACTGAAAAGGACTAACATTCAATATAACTTCATAGTCTCAAAATCATTAGTAATTTAAATTACACATAGCTAGTATTGTAGTAGTTTATTAAACAATGAATTTACTTATACTTTATACAATACCGTTGTTTCTATTGATAACTAAGATGCACAGTATATAAAAAACATTCAACCACCAACAACTGTACAAAGTAATATAAAATACGATTTTAAGAATAATTTGATAAGATACCAAACTTTAAAAGTTCATCTGAAACATCAACTTCTATTGTAAATCTTTAGATACCAGCGCCTTGTTGGGATAGAAACTGGAGTTTGTGTGTTACAAAATAACTGGTGAAGTCACCATCAACATATTATGGTGAATCTGTCCTGGTCAAACTCAAAAGGAAACATAAAATAGATTGATTCTCCCTTGATTAGTAATTGGATGGTCAATCATAAATCCCCTATAAAACATCCAGTGGATAGCATTATCACTGACACATTCATCACTGTACAAAAGCTTGCTAGTTTGTACAGTGATGACACCATTAGCATAATAAACAAGATCCTTCTGTTTAAGCTAGAGATATTGTTTTTTTGCATGGGCTGCGTCTCAATCCACCTGTGTTGGTCTTCCGCATCTGTGGTGGGAGGWGGCAGAGTTACAGCGGTGTTTGTCCGACCAGGAGACATCCCCCCCAAAATAATCTGAAGTCGGTGCCACTGATGTGCCAACTTCTGTCTGTAGCGTCCGAATGGTTGACCCCACCATCGAAAGCTGAGTCTYTCATGAACGCGTACATGTTGGTTGTTTAAAATCAAATTATACCTACAGAAACCTGAGACCTTCCTCCTTCGACAGGAAGAAGGGGGCGAAGGGCACAAAGCTTCCAAAGCATTTAAAAAAAAAAAATTATCGAGCGCATGGGGGAGAAGAGAGTGCTCATCACGGAGGCAGACACCAGCGAGGGCACAGGCACATGGCAGACACTTTCATTACAGGAATCATGAGGATAATGCACTTTACTGTTTGACCAAATCTTAGGTTTAGCCGCGCAAATAGGACGTTTTGAGTGAGGTGACAATGTACAACTTGCTCTTGCTACGTTTATAAACACCTTTCCGTTTTTTACAATCCATGATCTTGGCTGTATAACTTATGACAGAGTCGGAGAAGGTCTCTTTGCTGATGCCACGTTTGACCTTGAATGTGASTTTGCGTGACCTCAGCCCAGCCGATCAGAAAAGCGGGCCGGCCCTTGCCCACAGAATAACCAAAGGCACATTTGATAGAAATGTGAGTTATAGATTTGTCATTCTTATTGAAAGCAAGTCTAAGAAGCAGTAGATCTGTTCTATGAGCGCCATTTCTATGCTTCCCGTTCTTACATTTTGTTTTTGTGTCTTTTACTTTCGGTTTTATACACCAACTTCAAACAGCTGAAAATACTTTTATATTTTTGGTTATGGAAAATATATTTCACAGATTGTACAATGATTCTCTACACTATACTTGCTTATTTTGTCACAAACTGAAATTAGGTGAACTATTAGAATTTTAGCAACCAGGAAATGTTGGTGAGATTTCTGCTTAGTACATCTTTAACCCTTTACACCTATATGGATAGTTTCTAACAGAAGAAATATAAAAAGTATATGCATGACCATGGTATCAACTGAAAGAAATGATCAGACCAAAGGTGAGAACACAACAGTTCACCTGACACAAGACCAAACAAATCCAAACATTACGCTGTTGATTTCATGTGCGTTTTACATTTACTGTAGTTTTCGCTGCATTTGTTGATAACGAATACACTCAGTACCATGATACGAATATTCATGGCAATTTTGGGGTAGGTGCAAACATTATTACAAGGGTTTGAGTGAGAGGTCTAACTGGTGTCTTCAAGTGGACACACACCTCTCCAAACTSTGCACAGTACCTAAGTMATTTCAATGCACTTTTATGACACAAGGAAAGAGCCTTCGACTTAAAGGTGCTTTTTTGAGGGCTCCTAGCTTTGCCGTTGAGGAACTGAAGCAAGCACACTTACAGTGTTTTGTTTGGAACACAGCCCTGCGTCCCCACCATCACACAATTACTGTTGTTGTTCCATTATAAATCCCAATCTGGGTCAGGTGGGCATCATTTGAAAGCTTGTTCTATTGCCAACATGACTAGTTATAAAATATGATCTTACAGTGTTCGGCTTTCACAAGGCACTTCAGACAAACAGATTGTAATTTTGGTGCGCATAGAATGGAGTCATTCAAGTGTGTGTTCCGCAGCAAATTTTCTTCACAATATGACAAACATTCTGTTCAGGACAACCCAGGGTATGACGCTTGTCATCCTTGTAACTGTACATCAAATATAGCTATCATAATTGTTGATACTGTAAATTACATCAGTTTTCAAATATGGAAATGTGAAGTGAACATTTGGACTTATGGGTGTGTGGTTTGCTTGTATGACATCAAAGCAGTATTTATTATAATCCTCCATGTGTCATCTGTCAGAACACATCGACTCCTCTCAATTTACAGCATCCCCTCACTCAGACCACAAAAATGTTGCTTAACTACTAGCCCAATTATCAGGAGAGATTGGGGGCATCTTTTTGTTGTGCGTGGTACACATGTTTAGAACGACTGTCTGTTGAACCCCACACAGGGCTGTAAAGTGAGCTGTAAAGTAAAGAGCTTGAGTTCTGACATTATATATAGTACATTACTGTACATCCACTGCATTCAGATGTAGGTGCTTATGAGTGACCAAATCTGCCCTTTTCAACCTGTATAGGGGATGACAGRGGCTGTGAGTGTGAAGGGCTACCAGCCCCATGGACCGCCGGMGATGTCACCTTTTTGATTGTTTTATTTGATATAAAAAAAATGTTGTGTGTGTGTCAATTTTGACCAAGCCACCCAACAAAAAAATTGTCCAGCCTATCTCGCATTTTCCAGAATTGCYAGATGGCCAATCCATCCCTGACCAGAGCCATTTATTTACATATCCATTTATTTGGATATATACGGCTCTGGTCTACACCAATGAGTCACCAATAAATGTAGATGTTGCCCTGTCATTGGCAAATTGAACTGCAGCGTGTACAGTATAGAATGACAAGCGTTCCATGTCTTTGTCAGCCTTCCCAAAGAAAGAGCCTTGTCTGAGAGAATCTACGACCGTTGTATTACAGCTTGCTAGCAGCACTGTGACACCCACCTCCTTATAGTCTTTAATGATCCCTTTGAAGGTTTGCATCCCTGTGGAGTCTACGAAGGGCATGGCAGAGCAGTCTAAGATGATAGTGTGGAAGTCAAGTTCTCTGGACACCAGCCCTACATTCACCTCTCCCTTAGTCTTGTCGTCTCTCCCGGCTTCCTTCGCTGCCATTTTTTCAGATTTTTTCTCTGCTTCCATCCTCCTGGTCATCTCCAGGAAGGGTTCCACGCCCACGGCCTTGTACAGCGACTTCAGGAAGAAGTTCTTGTTTGCATAGTAGAGCGGGGCCTGGAAGCGGAAGATCTTCACTTTAGGGAGGGACATGAGGTTTTCATACTCCTCCAAATCCTCGTAGTAGACAGTGCCATGGACCTGTCCCAGCAGAGAAACCTTGGGCTTCTGGGTCTGGACGATGATACAGAGCATAGAGAAAACGACCCCAACCACCAGCCCCATCTCCACACTGATCAGAGCTGAGGCACTCATAGTCACCATCCAGACAACAGCGTCCATCTTACTGACGCGCCACTTACTGGGCACGTCTCTGAACTTTCGGAGAGCTCCCCTCAGGCTGACGATGATGATACAGGCCAGGACGCACTTCTGGAGGGAATAAAAGAAGGGGGCGAAGAAGAGCAGGACCAGGAGAACGACAAAGGCACTTACAATGCTGGAGACCTGAGTCTGGCAGCCCGTGGAGTCTTTCACCATAGTCTTAGCCAGGGCAGCACTGGTGGTGAAACAGTGGAAGAAGGATGGGATAATGTTACAGAAACCAATGGCCAACATCTCCTGGTTGGGCCGGACGGTGTAGCCGTTCTTCTTGGCAAACATCTCAGAGAGGGAAACCGTGAAGGCAAAGCTGATCACAGCCAGTGGGATGGCATCGAAGGCCACCCGGGGCATCARMCCAAAACTGGGCACCTTAGGGGGGATGAAGCCTGTGGGGATAGCACCAGAGACACTGGAGTCGTACCGTCCGTGGAAGTCTACAAAGTGGGACACCAGTGTAGCGCCCGCCACCACTACCAGCTCTGTGGGCAGAGGGATCTTCAGACGATCCTTGTAGCGATCTTGGAGCTCCTTCCCCAACACCAGGACGGAGATGCAGATGACGCTGGTGATGAGGTCACAGTAGTTGGTGTTCTGGATGTTACTGAAGATATTGATCCAGGTGACCACCACAGTGCCGTAGCCCTGGTGGCGAGGGATCTTGAGCCCCAGTAGGTACTTGGCTTGGACGGTGAGGATGGTGAACGATGCGCCTGTGGCGAAGCCGTCCAGCATGGGAGCAGAGAGGTAGACGGAGACGAAGCCCAGTCTGAACACAGCCATCAATACCTGGAAGGAGGCAACCATGTTTATCAGATAGTTAATTTAATCTAATCTAAAGGTCAATATTCAGCACAGTCATCTTTGATGTGAGGTAATTTATGATGTTTAGGACATGGGTTATCAAGTCTAACTGATTTACATATGTTCCACTACATGTTGAAATCTGTTCCACTACATGTTGAAAGCAATTATGAGAGTGCTGAATCAATCAGAGTAGTTGAAACTGTACCTGGTAAATCCCAGCCAAAAACGTCAAGGCTGCTGCGATGCTGATGGCATAACATTCTTTCCCACACTCCATGCCGAAGGCGCCTATTGTCAGGTTGGCGGCTGAGCTGTCTGAGTCTCCTGTTACATTTAAGAATCCATCTACGGTGGCTGCTTTGGTGTCATCCAGCTCGAACCCTGCCATATACACCTCTCTGTCCACAACCTGGCCCACCATGAGGCTCATAAGACTGAAGATGCCCACAGACACGTGCCTGGAGGTCCCCATGAAGAAGTAGATGATGTTGGCGAAGAAGGAGGTGTAGAGGCCATAGATAGGGTCCACTCCAGCCAGCAGGCAGTAGGCGATGGCCTGAGGGACCAGGATGATGCCTATGATGAGGCCTGACATGAGATCACCCCAGATATACTCTTTCAGCTGGTACTTGGGAAGCCAGAGCACCACAGGGAAGAACCCAGTCAAGGTGTTCTTGACCCTGGGCACAGAGCAGGACAGGCTACGGCTCAGCTTGGTCTTCAGAAGGGTCATGGGCTCTTTCCGCTGCCGGACCCTCCGCTCCAGGTAGGGAACTTCTGTGACCTTGGCTTCCTCCATGGCCTCTGAAAGGAGTGGGTTGTGGGGGTGGTGGTGGGGTGCTTAGCTGAGCTCCTGGAATGAATCAGACAGAGAATCTTCACTCATCATGACACTCTTTGATCATTAGATAGTGTGTCCTCCCCGAAGGAAACAATGATTAAACACCTTCCCAACTAGCATTTGAATTCAAGGGGTGTTGCATTACTCATAGTTCTCTCGTTAAACTTTGATGCGTTTATTATATCATTGAAACTGTAACAGAGGTTCAGTCAAGTAGTGATTTAGTGAAAATGAAAACATTGAAAAGAAATAAACATGTCGGGATCTGTGAGAGATTACAACAGAGTAACTGTTGTTACTTTGACGTTGTCTGCATCTKGGTCTTACCTGAATGGTGATAACCGTGGCAACACTTACTCAACGACCACAGTGAAAATGTCTTAGGCAACCCATCTATCAACCCATCTCAGATTGCCCCTTAATTCAAAGACAAACGCAGACAATGTATTGACAAACATTCTAAAACTCCAATATATTTTAAATGCGACCTAACCGGAAATATCAAGCATCAAAGCATGCCTCTAATGATATCAGTAGAAAGAAAGAAATTCCTACATTTCCCACTGTGGACAGTCTGAACATCTCTAGATTGAGATGAATGAGTGATCCAGACATTCACCATAGAGCTCATCATGTCTTATCATGTCTTCAGAAGCCTAAACTATGCAGTAGATAACTGTCCCACTGGGCACACACTGGGTGAATCAATGTTGTTTCCACATCATTTTAATGAACTTAGGTTGAACCAACGTGCAAAAGACGTTGTGCCTGGTGGGATGATAACCCTTTACGGTAGCAGTAAACAGAAGATTAAGTCTTATCGTTGTGTCCCATCATAACCTCATTACAGCTGTCTGATGGGCTTTGATTCCTGMTTCTTCTTCTTGTACCAAAGTCAACACCCACCCCTCATGTATTAACTGCACTAACGGGACTCAAATAGTAATAGCAATTTTAGGTCAAAAATAATTTTTAGACCCTCCTCTAGATGCTCTATGTTTACCTGTCTTAAAACACATTAAATGCATGAAATGGCACACATAGGTTACAAACGTAGGCTACTTGTTATTCTACCAATGTTCAGGCTGAGGCAAAACATTAACTCACCCACACTTCGTTCTGCCAACCCAAAGAGGAATGCAAATTTTGTGTCAAAGTTCTGTAGTCAGGAACATGTAACCTACAGGTACACCTAAAAATAGTCACCGCTATCAGTGTTCTCCCTCACAGCCAACATGTGAGTGTCACATGCTCTCTCTCTACTTTTCTCTTCTCCTGTCTCTCCTGTCTCTCTGGCAGTGTCATACACATGCCTCTCTTGCTACCCCGGAGTAGAATGACAAAAAGGGTGTTGTCGCAAGTCTATGTTGGATGAGTATAGCGATAAGGGCGACCCTTGTCCTGACACTGATCATTGCCATAGGCTGGACAGCGTGGGGGGGTGGGGCCAATGTCTCCTTTTGGGTTGTCCATAAAGTGGAAGCAAGGCCTCCCTTGGCAATCTAGTTAGGTTCCGGGCAATAGGGTAACAAAAGTCAATCGTTTACTGGCTGGTGTGGCTTATCTATCTGTTAATATTCAGACCTAACCTGGGATCTGGTTAATTTTCGAACTGAAACTGAAGAAGAAGGGTCACAAACGGAAACAGAAGAAGAAGGGTCACAAACGGAAACAGAAGAAGAAGGGTCACAAACGGAAACAGAAGAAGAAGGTCACAAACGGAAACAGAAGAAGAAGAGTCACAAACGGAAACTGAAGAAGAAGGTCACAAACGGAAACTGAAGAAGAAGGGTCACAAACGGAAACTGAAGAAGAAGGGTCACAAACGGAAACTGAAGAAGAAGGGTCACAAACTGTTAACATGCAGTAGTTCCAGTTGACACAGTGACCTGGTTTGGTGATTGTCTTACAACACAGCAATAAGATAGGGGTTCGTTCACTATTGACTTGACACCAGATTACTGATCCCTGTTCTCAGTTTATTATGTATTACATACATTAATACATCTGTCATCATGTGTCAAATATGGAAATGTACATGTTTTTTTAGAACTAGATTTTATTTGCATTTGACTGAATGTCCTGTTTCCAGAGGCCTAGGGTTTAGTAAGGTTTGCCTTTAAAGGTAAATACGTGTTCACACATTCTTTTTTACTTCTACATTGCATATTAGTCATCATTAATGAACTACTAGATTATGAGTTGTGTTCCTGGTTTCTAGCTATGTCATTGGCTAAGACTTAGCCAATTAAGCCATGGAGCACATCACTCCAAATTTGCTATATGAAGTCCCATTGTGCTCAGTGTTATGGTACAGAAATCGATCTGTGACTAGCTAATAGTTCCTGTCTCGTGACCTGCAGTGATGTCAYATCTGTGGACCCAATATTAAAGAATGCCCTAGCTTGAAATCACATGTGAAATCCCATTGTGATGTGGCATGACTCCAGGGTGGGATCACAAGACAGACTGTGTGTCGTCTGGTCTTTCCACTATTGTGCCATGAGGGAGAAGTTGTACAATGGCCCTTGACATAATATGCAGATGAATTAAGTCAAACGTTGTCCAGTGAGGTCTTGTGAGATGTGTGTGAATTGATTTGTGCCAGGTCTTGGCATACACCATAACTTATCACTCTGTTTGACCAGTTTAGTTGAAACATACCCTCCAAAAGGTCTGGATCATCAATATGAAATAGAAGCGGTGTAAACATAATAAACTACATGTATGGAGTAATCTTTGTGTGTAGAATGATATTATATAGCCTTTTATAATGGAATAGCTTACATGTAAACTAAAGAGGGCTTTTTCACTAATCAGTTATTCACTTCGTCTAGGTTTTTGCTTTGTTTGGCTGTGTGTGAATGGCACCATTGTTGGTGGGCTGAAGACGTTGCATTCTAACAGGCTTCAGTAGAGTAACAGTACTAAATTACTGAAATGTGTATATTGTTATTGTTTCATGTGCAACACAAGACTGCTCATCATCAGTTTGTATACCATTCATTCCAGACCAAAAAATACCTATTGAAAAACCTATACAGTGTATTTGGAAAGTATTCAGACCCCTTCACTTTTTCCACATTTTGATACGTTACAGCCGTATTCTAAAATGGATTAAATAGTTCCCCCCCCCCCTCGTCAATCAGCAATGACAAGGCAAAAGGAGGTTTTTAGAAGTGTTTGAAAATGTATAATAAAAAAAAAAATGAAATATCACATTTACATAAGTATTCAGACCCTTTTACTCAGTACTTTGTTTAAGCACCTTTGGCAACGATTACAGCCGTGAGTCTTCTTGTGTATGACGCTACAAGCTTGGCACACCTGTATTTGGRGAGTTTCTTCCATTCTTCTTTTCAGATCCTCTCAATCTCTGTCAGGTTGGATGTAGARCGTTGCTGCAAAGCTATTTTCAGATCTCTCCAGAGATGATTTATCGGGTTCAAGATCAAGGCCACTCAAGGACATTCAGAGACWTGTCCTGAAGCCACTCCTGCATTGTCTTGGCTGTGTGCGTAGGGTCGTTGTCCTGTTGGAAGGTGAACCTTCACCCCAGTATGAGGCCCTGAGAGCTCTGGAGAAGGTTTTCATCAAGGATCTCGCTGTACTTTGCTCCATTCATCTTTCCCTTGATCCTGACTAGTCTCCCAGTCCCTGCCACTGAAAAACATCCTCACAGCATGATGCTGCCACCCCCATGCTTCCCCGTAGGGATGGAGCCATGTTTGCTCCATACGTGATGCTTGGCATTCAGGCCAAAGAGTTCCATCTCCGTTTCATCAGATCAGAGAATCTTGTTTCTCATGGCCGATGTGAGTAAGACTTTTAAACAGGTCAACATTCACAAGGCCGCAGGGTCAGACGGATTACCAGGATGTGTACTGCGAGCATGCACTGACCAACTAGCAAGTATCTTCACTGACATTTTCAACCTCTCCCTCTCCAAGTCTGTAATACCAACATGTTTTAAGCAGACCACCATAGTGCCTGTGCTGAAGTCCACTAAGGTAACCTGCCTAAATGACTACTGACCCGTAGCACTCACGTCTGTAGCCATGAAGTGCTTTGAAAGGCTGGTCATGGCTCACATCAACACCATCATCCCGGAAACCCTAGACCCACTCCAATTTGCATACCGCCCCAACAAATCCACAGATGATGCAATCTCTATTGCACTCCACACTGCCTTTTCCCACCTGGACAAAAGGAACACCTATGTGAGTATGCTATTAATTGATTACAGCTCAGCGTTGAACACCATAGTGCSYTCAATGCTTATCACAAAGCTAAGGACCATGGAATTAAACACCTCCCTCTGCAACTGGATCCTGGACTTCCTGACGGGCCGCCCCCAGGTGGTATGGGTAGGTACCAACACATCCGCCACGCTGATCCTCAACACGGGGGCCCCTCAGGGGTGCGTGCTCAGTCCCCTCCTGTACTCCCTGTTCACTCATGACTGCACGGCCAGGCACGACTCCAACACCATCATTACATTTGCCGATGACACAACAGTTGCCTGATCACCGACAACGACGAGACAGCCTATAGGGAGGAGGTCAGAGACCTGGCCGTGTGGTGCCAGGACAACAACCTCTCCCTCAACGTGATCAAAACAAAGGAGATGATTGTAGACTACAGGAAAAAGAGGACCGAGCACGCCCCCATTCTCATCGATGGGGCTGCAGTGGAGCAGGTTGAGAGCTTCAAGTTCCTTGGTACTCACATCAACAACAAACTAACATGGTCCAAGCACACCAAGACAGAACCCCTCATTCCCCCTCAGGAGACTGAAAAGATTTGGCATGGGTCCTCAGATCCTCAAAAGGTTCTACAGCTGCACCATCGAGAACATCCTGACTGGTTGCATCACTGCCTGGTATGGCAACTGCTCGGCCTCCGACCGCAAGGCACTACAGAGGGTAGTGCGAACGGCCCAGTACATCACTGGGGCCAAGCTTGCTGCCATCCAGGACCTCTATGCCAGGCGGTGTCAGAGGAAGGCTCTAGAAATGGTCAAAGACTCCAGCCACCCTAGTCCTAGACTGTTCTCTCTGATACCGCACGGCAAGGTGTACAGGAGCGCCAAGTCTAGGTCCAAGAGGCTTCTTAACAGCTTCTACCCCCAAGCTATAAGACTCCTGAACATCTAGTCAAATGGCTACCCAGGCTATTTACATTGCCCCCCCTCCCCTCTTTACACCACTGCTACTCTTTGTTGTCATCTATGCATAGTCACTTTAATACCTACATGTACGTACATACTACCCCAACTAACCGGTGYCCCCGCACATTGACTCTGTATCGGTACCCCCCTGTATATGGTCTCGCTATTGTAATTTTACTGCTGCTCTTTAATTACTTTTTACTTTTATCTCTCATCCTCATCTATATTTTTTTGTTTTTGAAACTGCATTGTTGATTAGGGGCTTGTAAGTAAGCATTTCACTGTAAGGTAAAATACCTGTTGTATTCGGCGCATGTGACTAATACAATTAGATTTGATTTTATCAATTGAATTTACCACAGGGGATCTCCAATCAAGGTGAAGAAACATCTCAAGGATGATTCATGGAAACATTAATCATGTTTGAGTACAGATTTGAGTCTCATAGCAAAGGGTCTGAATACTTTTGTAAATAATGTATTTCAGATTTTTTTTGTATATATTTGCCCAATTTTTTTTTTGATGTTGTGTTGTGTGTAGATTGATAAAGATKTTTTTATTTATTTAATCAATTTTAGAATAAGGCTGTAACTTAACCAAATGTGTAAAAAGTCAAGGAGTCTGAATACTTTCCGAATGCACTGTATATGTGAAAGACATGAAGAGAGGAATACAACATGCTGATGAAAAAATATATTTTTMAATTGAACATTGAAATATATTATACAATTAATTAATAAGGCAATACTTTGTTTTATAAATGTGTAACTATATAGGACGCATACTATAAATTATAGATATGAGAGGATGACTACTCCGTCTCTTTAAATACACCAGAGTCGGGGTGTTGTCTGATGTACTATTCATTCTCAGTCTAGAAATGTATCCGTTTTATCTGCAAAAGCCCCTCTCCAGGGGTTCATCTGTGGCTGCATAGAACCAGTCAACACAGTGTAGAAGGAGAGGGGACTCACTCTGATATAAGGAGTGTGGAGGCTGGTGAGAGGATACAGTAGCCATGCCTCCTCTTCTGAGATCTTCACTGTGCTCACACACAGGCCTGATTCAGTACAGCCGGATGGAGCAAGGGATGATGGGAAGAGGAGCCTCATTCTCATCCAGGGCCCGCTCATCTAATCCTCCAATCAGAGAAAGAGAGAAGAGGGGATGGGGGATGGGTTTGTGGACTGGTTCATAACCATGGAAACTGAGGCATCCATTCACTGATGGRACTGAGAGTCAGTGTGATGGGGTTGAGTGATTGAATGCTTTCTCCAAGGCACAGAATGCTCATAAACTTTGTTGAATGTGCTATGTAGGTTGTTAAAGATATATCGCTTTTTCTAGGACATATCGCTAGCACTGTTACTTTGTCAAACGTGTCACTGCCAAGTGCCCTATTATCTCCCCAGGAAGGCTGCCTCAGCAATGACATCCAGGTGTTCTATTCTACTCTATTGTTGGGTCCTGTTTGCAGTGCTGGCTGGGACTTTTTTTATGCCAGTTCACTTGCGTTCATAGTACATGTGGTGTGAGAGTAATTTAAAGTCCTTTACACATTAACCTCCTTTGAAGAGAGTTGATTTCTTTCATCAGCATGTAAATGTTTGAATAGGATTAGTCAGAGAGAGTGGGAAAGTAACCTATTGGCAACCCTCTCATCCATCTGAACATGTGCATCCAGGTTCACAGCAGGTAAACTCTTGGCCTTGAAATCCACACTAACTGAGTGAACCAGAGCTTGGCTTGAGCAGCAACGTTGAACGTTGAACGTCCCTTTGATCCAAACAAGATTGATGGCATCAAATTAATGAGACATTTATGATCCTCTAAAACTGATAGATTTCTGCTGTGCACATGACATAGGTGTCAACTCCCATTAACTATAATGGAATTATATGGCCAAATAGTGGTTCAACCTTATCAAGAGGACAGGAAACATGTTATAAATTATTCACACACTGTTACCAGTATTTTGACATCTGCCCACTGACGATAGGAACTTTTTATCCAGATCCTTTTGCTTACTTAGGGGTTTTGTCTTAGCAACATGTTCTGATCTTTACATACTTTTGTCCCATTAATTAGAATCATACATTGACGTACTTAAGAAGAGAGATACTTAGGTGCAAAAAATACTTTGGCTTGCATACAATTACATTTTCTAACAGCCAAGATCATTTCAACTTGTTTAATGGGAAAGTAGGCTTTTTTCCCAGCTCAAATGTCCAGGGTCATTGTCGTTGTAAAGTCCCGTTGTCCGCGTTATATTGTAACCATATAATCATTTGTTGCTACATCGAATACCTTAGGTCTATGTAGAATGCTGATTCACACTAAGTTCAATCGGTCACTAATTTCGTTATGGTTATGGAGTTGTGCATTTAAGAGTGTGAGCAGTTGTTTGGGGAAAAATAATGCATACCATACAGGTTTGATGCTATTCATAAAACAAATATTTTCCATATTGCACATCATTAATTCTTCGCCACGAGTGTGGTAGTTCCACTGGGTGGTGAAATGAGAATACCATGTGCCACTAGAGGGAGCAGTATCCTATCTTGAGTGCTCATCACCACCACTACTGTTGAATAGTACAGGATGTTGGAAGAGGCAATGGAAACCATATGGCAATGCAATAGGTTTTTGTGAATGTTTACTTTATCTATATATTCTTAGGATATAACTATTCATCAGTGGGTGATCACTGATCATGGTTTGAATATAACCTTTTGGCTAAGTCCAAGAAGAACGCAGTGTATTTGTAAAGACACTCTCAGGCCAGATAGGTCCCCAGATAGGCCTCTAAGCCTTTATAGTGGAACTGGAACTGACAGTATTTTAGCAACATGAAATCTTATTCAAATCTGTCATATACACCCCCAGGAAGAATATGACTATTTTTGATTACATTTTCTGACAAGCGAGCACTTTGATATGGTCATGTTCATGTTTTCATAAATTCTTAGAATGTTTGGGAATAACATACACTAAGGTATTTGTGAAAATTGTACAGCAATATAGAGTGGGAAAGCGGCCGATCTCAGATATAAAAAGCATCTTGACATTATCTACTTTYTTTTAGACTAGCATTTAGTTTTCAGCAGCGGAGATTTGTTTAAACCTTGCTSTCTGTCTCGTCGACATTTGAAACATCGTTTCAATATTCAACTCCAGCTGTCCCATAGTAATGAACGAGTCTGGATGAGACAGACAGACAGGCAGCTTTTCTCAGCTAGTCGAAATCCTGAATAATTTTTATGGAAATAAATGTCAATARAAAACAGGTACAAGTACAGCTTGTTTGCAGTCTTTCTAGCTCCAGTTTAAAGTGATTGTGTTCGCTGTGTTGTTGRCTAGCTCCTCTGAACAACAGTGTCCTGACGAGAGAGCACATTTTCTATGCGAGTCATTAGCTCATTCTTATGGATGTATCCAAATAAATGTCACTAGAAAACAGCTTAAACAAAGGCAGCTACTTGGTTGTTATTCTGGCTGCACTGTTTGAGGTGACTGTAAATTAGCCGTAGTTGGCTAGCTAGTAAGCAAGGGATAAGAATGTTACCAGCCAGTATAGCAACAGAACATTTAGATCGAACGACTGTGTCGCGTCCATAGATACAGAACAAAAAGACTTAGCATCTGGGTGAATAGATTTATGCAAATACCATTGGAGTCCTCTTAAATTTCAGTCGTACTGATCAAACAAACATAAAAAGGTAGGCTATCTTTCCCTATATCCACATCAACAAGATCAACAACTAAGGCTAGCCAGAGCCAGATGAGCTCAAATCTAACGAAGGAACATTAGATAAACCCTCTCAAACTTTTTCAGATAGTTAACCATCAAAATTTCATTGATAAACGATGGGGAATAGTAAGTAGCTTGCTCGTCCTGCAGCTTACCTGCCAATGCATGCTTGTCCCAATCAAGCACCAAGCTAACTGGCTAAAGTTGGCTAGCTTGCTAGCTAGCTACTTCCTGACACAAATGAGAGAACACCTCACTCTGACCATTTTACTAGACCTAGCAGAGCTGGTTAGGCTGTTTACATGTAATCTAGAGTTTTCTTGACTAACTATAATTTTTCTCTCCCATGTTTACTGACGCCGGTCATATTCAGCAGGTGTTGCGCTTTCATAGATTAATCAGTTATTCTGCGCGCGAGAGTGCTCTGAAATCGGAGTAGATAGCCAGAGTGTTACATCTGCACCTGCCACGTCCTCTACTGCTCATCCTGTCTCCCTAACCTGCCGCCACTCCCCCAGTGCTCTCTCCCTCTTTCTCTCTCTCTCTCTGTGTGTGTGTGTGTGAAACTTCTTTGCTTGGTTTTCCTCCTCTGACTGCCTCCCTTCCCAAGTCTCTCTCCAGCTTTTTGTTAAAGCTGAAAAATGTGAGTTCCATGCCTCCTCTTTGTCTTTCCTGGGTTATATTATTACACAGGGCTGGTTACGTATGGATCCCTCCAAGGTCAAGGCAGTCACAGTKGCCTGCGCCTTCAAACCTGAAGCAGCTACAGTGTTTCCTGGGGTTTGCAMATTTTTACAGACGTTTCATCCGCAACTACAGCCATCTGGCAGCACCTCTCACCGCTCWCACCTCCACCTCCACTCCGTTCCACTGGATCCCTKAGGCAGAGGCAGCTTTCCTGGAACTCAAGCACTGCTTCACTTCCGCTCCAATCCTCACCCAGCCAGACCCAGAACTCCAGTTCATCRTGGAGGTGGATGCCTCCGACACTGTGATAGTTGCTGTTCTGTCTCAACATTCTCTCTCTGATCAGAAGCTCCACTCATGTGGTCCTTGAAAAACTCCTCTAGTCCAGCAATATGAGTCTGCCAGAGGTCATTACGCTGGATGGGGATGGAGGCTTTGGTGGTCCACATAACGAAAAAGTAAAAGTCCCTTCCAATGATTTGGAGCTGCCCTTGGACCTGGTGCCAGTAAGGATGGTCTTCCTGGAGGCGGTAAAACCCTCCCTCCTCCTGGTTATAGAAATAGTTTGACTTCACTGCCTCGTCAATGGTAAGTTCCCTTGCACCATAGGGACACTTGACCTCCACCACTGCTGTGGTGCCCAACAGACCATCCGGTGAGGCACCCAGGATCCTGGACCCCATAACCCAAAGCCGTGACTCCAGCACATCCATCCCTGTAGCCATTTTGAATACCTTGATGCCCTCCTCTTCATGATCGGTGCCCCACTTTACAGACAACACCCCCATCCAACGACTGTGATCTGAGGACCCTTTTTAGCAGCGACGGAGTAATGAACTTGGCCCTAACCACTGCTCCAAAATTGCTGGCTGTCAACCTCCCTCTCTTCATGGTGTGCCAGTTGGGGTTGATGCACTGTCCTACTGTTGCCTGCCGTATAGCCTCCTGCTGCTCGACTGATAGCACCATGCCAGCCAGGAT
>NC_036842.1:9284185-9292903 GCF_002910315.2 Salvelinus sp. IW2-2015
ATATATAGCAATGCCCCAGGTGCCCATTGTGTTTTTGAACAATGTCCGGTGATGACAAGGAGAGGGGTAGTGGTTTTTGTTGTTCTGGCTCCAACGCACCGCACTCTCCCACACCACCCCCTAGCGCAACCGCCATGATCATACTCCCACCCCCCTCAACCGCACCCCCCCCCACCCCTGGCACACCCACCTCCCCCCCGACACCCCCCGGCGAGACCGGTCCTCCCCCTCCTAGCCACTGAGATCCTCCCCCCCCCCCTCCCTGACTGCGGCGCCCCCTCCCTCCGGGGTCAGAGGGTTGTAGTCTTCGACCGGGGGTACAGGTCCTCCACTGACTGCACCTGGTTGGGGCACGGCTGGCTTCCTCAACTCGCATTCCACATCTGTACAGACAATATTGGTGATCGCATGACTTTCTATGCATGACTTTGAACACCTTGAAATATGTTTTGTTGTAAGAAATTAGCTATATAATAAAGTTTATTTGATTGATGTCGTTACAGCTGTAGATATTTAATGAGGACAAGTGCAGTTTTCCATAAACTTTTAATTGAATATTTGGGAGATTTATCACTTGACATATCAATCATATAGTGGGAAGGATCCCACAAATCAAGACTGTGTGAAGGCATGTTCCACCCGAGTAAATAAACACTGTGCCTTTAAAGATTTTGTTTCTGGTCATGAAACTAGCAATAATATTGGATAAATGTCACTTGTCCGAGAGAGATTTACGAGAGAGAATTTACATTGTTATTACACGTCTCACCAGGGTAAGCCTACACAAACACAAGCCCTTATTTTAAGTGTTTCGTAAAAATTGCTATGGGAAAACTGAATGGTAGAAAAAACGATTGGAACATTTCCCCTGTTTGACCGCTAGGTTTAATGGGTATTATAGACACTTCCACTGTGGGGCTCTATATTTTGGGATTACCAAAGAAAAATGTATTGGTGAATTATATAAATGCATGCATGTAACCTGCATGCCTTTATTGCCTTATGTTGGCGTCCAAATATTGTGGGGTTAGAGTTCACGAGAGAGGGGACTGTACTGGTAAATTAAATATTTTACATTCTCAGGATTACATTCGCTGTAGAGAAAATATAGCTAGCAAACAATTCCTGAATAACTAGCTTGATTAGCCTATTGCCAAACTACAACTCGGCTATTCTGTTAATACTCAAGGTGACATTGTCTGTTGACCATATTCTCATTAAACCTGGGGACTTTCCAGATAAAGGCTTTGGGATCTCACATAGAATTACATACTGTATTAGAACACTAACATGATCATTTAATAGGATCTCTGTGGTTGCATGGTTCAGGAGTTGAGGCTTGAGGAGTTAAGCTGGTGTGAGTGAGAGACCAAACTGACCTAGACTGGACCTAGCTGGACCTGGACCAGTGGACTCTCTGCCATTATTCACAGTTCACAGCCAAGACTAGTGGATAACAACTGAGCAGCTAAATCCACTTATATTATTAACCATGGCTCTTACAAAGAGGTTCTGTGAGGAGAAGCCTTTATCAGCAATCTGGCGTCTGTGGGACTGGTGAGTGGGACCATTTGAATACAAAACAACAACACAATAGCTTCAAAATAAGCTAGCTACACTGTAACAACAAAGCCACACTCATTCAAATAAAAAAGCTGAAATATCACATTTACACAAGTATTCAGACACTTTACTCAGTACTTTGTTGAAGCACCTTTGGCAGCGATTACAGCTTGGAGTCTTTTGGGTATGACGCTACTAGCTTGGCACATCTGTATTTGGGGAGTTTCTCCCATTCTTCTATGCAGATCCTCTMAAGCTCTGTCWGGTTGGATGGGGAGCGTCGCTGCACAGCTATGTTCAGGTCTCTCCAGAGATGATCGATCAGGTTCAAGTCCGGGCTCTGGCTGGGCCACTCAAGGACATTCAGAGACTTGTCCTGAAGCCAAGCCTGCATTGTCTTGGCTGTGTGCTTAGGGTCATTGTCCTGCTGGAAGGTGAACCTTCACCCCAGTCTAAGGTCCTGAGCGCTCTGTAGCAGGTTTTTGTGCAAGGATCCCTCTGTACTTTGCTCTATTCATTGTTCCCTCGATCCTGACTAGTCTCCCAGTCCCTGCAGGTGCTGAAACCACCATGCTTCAACGTAGGGATGGTGCCAGGTTTCCTCCAGACGTGAGGCTTAGCATTCAGGCCAAATAGTTCAATCTCTTGTTTCTCATGGTCTGAGAGTCCTTTAGGGGTCTTTTGGTCACTCTAACATAAAGACCTGATAGGTGGAATGCTGCAGAGATGGTTGTCCTTCTGGAAGATTCTCCCATCTCCACAGAGGAACTCTGGAGCTCTGACAGAGTGAGCATCGGGTTCTTTGTCACCTCTCTGACCAAGGCCCTTCTACCCCGATTGCTCAGTTTGGCCGGGCGGCCAGCTCTTGGTGGTTCCAAACTTCTTCCATTTAAGAATGATAGAGGCCAAAAATGTTCTTGGGGACCTTCAATGCTGCAGAAATGTTTTGTACCCTTCCCCAGATCTGTGCCTTGACACAATCCTGTCTCGGAGCTCTACGGACAATTCCTTTGACCTCATGGCTTGGTTTTTGCTGTGACATGCACTGTCAACTGTGGGACCTTATATAGACAGTTGTGTGCCTTTCCAAATCATGTCCAATCAATTGAATTTACAACAGGTGGACTCCAATCAAGTTGTAGAAAAATCTCAAGGATGATCAATGGAAACAGGATGCACTTGAGCTCAATTTTTTGTCACATAACAAAGGGTCTGAATAATTATGTAAATAGGGTATCTGTTTTTTGTTTTTATAAATTTGCAAAATAATCTAAAAACCTGTTTTCGCTTTGTCATTATGGGCTATTGTGTGTAGATTGCTAAGGATTTTTTTTATTTAATCAATTTTAGAATAAGGCTGTAACGTAACAAGATGTGAAAAACGTTAAGGGGTCTGAATACTTTCTGAATTCACTGTATATATGAAACTATTTATTAAATTAATTTTAGCTCTTGATCAAACATGGATGCAACTCAGAGATTTGTTTAACAAAGATATTTATTTTCACTCACACACTTTACCCGATTGAGCAACCCTTTCCTTGAGACAATGGGTGGCAGACTTTTCTCTCCCGCCTTGCAACATTCATTCACATATTCATTTCTACAGCGCTGCTTTGGACCTATCCATCAGCCCTGGACGCCTCATCTCATGCCAGAATGCTTAAGGAATTTGGTTCAGGCTGAGCTGACAATTTAGCAAGCTCCTGTAGAGGAAAGAGAAAAATAACTTATTCATGCCCCCTGACCAGATATATCTGCCTAAGAACATTTTTCTGCACTGGGGCATAATGCAGATTGTTGTGAACATTTTCAAGCCTTATTGAACTACAACTCTTAGCTCCCTCTTAGCTTTCATTTTTTAATTATGATGCTCTCCTTCATGCTCATTGATATTATCTAGACATGATCTCAGTTAGCCTTTGTTTTCATGCTGTGTTCCTATAGACAAGTGTCCAACTCACCGGACTGCAGGACARGCTCGAACAGGCCAGCCATGCAGATCTCCTCCTGTTTCCCATGGACAATGTGCTGGATTGCTGGGGACAGGCCACGGGGGTTACGGGAGAAGATCAAGGAGTAACCATCCTCGCAGCGTCCATCGTTCTTCAGGGTACGGCAGGCGTAGGTATCATAGTCGGTGTCAATCACCCAGTAGTTGTCACCTCCACTGGCCAGGTAGCTGGCCAGTCCCTGGTAGTTCATGAACATCTTGCTGGGGTTGGTGGGGTTAGGCACAGTGTACTGGGCAGCCATGTCAGCGCACACAACACAGAACCTGTCAACACAACAACACACACTCATTTGCACAGAACATATCAACACACTCAAACTCATATTAGCTCTCACAACTTAAAACCAGAGGTCAAACACATATAGTGATCCATCACTTACAGTGTAAAATGTTGTCTATATTTCCTGTTCACCAATTAACATTTGATTGGTCTGTGCCATCATTTTGTGGTCTATTAGACAAATCGTTTCGGCACCAATTAAATGGATATTAATCCACATTCTTCCTTACAACTAGACAATTATTTTAGCATCTGTGTATGCTTTATATGCGAGTTCTTCCACGCTGATGCAGATCTACTCACCCGAAGAGAGTGACACGTCCCTTGGAGGAGGCGGTCATGGTGCCGTCATCATCGACTCAGCAGAGATGTTTTCCTGGAGGAACAGGCCCACAGGGTCCTTCTTCTGCAGAGCGTATCACTTCCCAGAATACTGCAACAGAGAAAACCAGAGATAGAGAAGATTGGGAAAAACTCACAAACAGTAGACAATGAGGATTGAAATCCAGAGGAGACTCAAAACTCTATTCAGTGGATCATTGTAGTCATCGCTTATGCGTTTGCATTACACATGATCATAGCCATGTTTATCCAATCAAAACGGACATTTGTTCACTTGTTTTTATCTGTCTAGGGATGTCACCCCTAATGTGTGCACTGTAGCAAAGCTCACCCTCTTGGGGTCGAAGTCCGCCTTGACTGTGAAGCTGTCTACCACGCAGGAGGCAGACCAGGCGTGTTCCACGCAGGCCATCAGGACAATGAGGAGAGMCAGCTTTGAGGATCTCAAGCTGCACAGAAGACAGAGGGAGAGAGACAATGAGGATGAACTGACCACACCAGAAAAGATGCTCACCAGATCAGGCGAGAGAACCTCAAATKATCTGCTTCTAAGTTAGTAAACATTCAGTGCGTTCCCAGAGACACTGTAGTAGTGTATCCTCGTTGGAGTAAAATGAGGACACACTACTACAGTTCCTAAAGTACAATGGTCTTTCCGTTACATATTCATAGGGTTGTGAGGTAGAAATGAATGCCATATTTCACATGAAGGTAAGACCCAGATGGAGACACGTTATTAAAAATGGTTTAATAATCCAACAGGGGCAGGCAATAGACAGGTCAAGGCAGGCAGGGGTCAGTAAACCAGATGTGGGGAAACAGTACCGGACGGCAGGCAGGCTCAGGGTCAGGGTAGGCAGAGGTCAATAATACAGAGGTGGGGCAAAGGTACAGGTCGGCAGGCAGACTCAGGGTCAGGCAGAGTGGTCAGGCAGGCGGGGGCCAAAATCAGGAGGGCGAGAAAAATAGAGACTGGGAAAAGCAGGAGCTGAGAAAAAAAAACGCTGGTTGACTTGACAAACAAGACAAACTGGCAACAGACAAACAGAGAACACAAGTATAAATACACAGGGGATAATGGGGAAGATGGGCGACACCTGGAGGGGGGTGGAGACAATCACAAAGACAGGTGAAACAGATCAGGGTGTGACACATGCAYGTCTATACAAAAGCAAAACTCATTCTTAGCTTGCTAGTATCTTCCAAAAACAATTCATACTGTATTTAAGAACAATATTTACATTTTCAGTGAGATAATCAAGTCCTATAATAGCATGAAATATATTCATGGGTCCTCTCCATCAAGACGCTGGACCTTACCTGTCTTAGTGAGGATGAGCAGCGAGTAGAATTCAGTGTTTTGTGGTTGTCCGTTAGGTTTTGGAATCTCTTGTGTTTGGGGCCCTTTATGTACRGTGAACACAGACAAGGGTACTGATTATTTTCACTTCTTGTAAGTAAATAAGGTGCTTAAATCACGGGTTAATCCGGTTGGTGATGTTCTGACTATAATCTGGCTTCGCTTCTGAATCCACCCATGCCTCCCGTAAAAACAATTAGGGCTTTATGTAACTGTGAAGACACACACACTTACGATGGGAAGATACATTGTCCAAACACTAAGGACCATTAGGATTAGAGAAATCATACCCCAGCACATGCTGAAACACAACAACTCATGAGCATTAGTTATTGTGTTCCATGAGCATTAGTTGTTGTGTTCCGTGAGCATTAGTTGTTGTGTTCCGTGAGCATGTAGTTGTTGTCTTTCCGTGAGCATTAGTTGCTCGTGGTCCGTGAGCATTAGTCATTGTTGTTCGTGTAGCAGTAGTTGTTGTGTTCCGTGATATTAGTGTGTGTTCCGTGAGCAATTAGTTCTTGTGTTCCGTGAGCATTAGTTATTGTGTTCATGAAGCATTAGTTCTTGTTGTTCCGTGAGCATTAGTGTTTGTGTTCCATGAGCATTAGTGTGTCCTGTGATAGTTTTGTGTTCCGTGAGCATTAGTTGTGTGTTCCGTGAGCATTAGTCATTGTGTTCCGTGAGCATAGTTTTTGTGTTCTGGAGCATTAGTTCTTGTGTTCCGTGAGCATTAGTTCTTGTGTTCCTGAGCATTAGTTCTTGTGTTCCGTGAGCATTAGTTATTTGTGTCCATGAGCATTAGTTGTTGTGTTCGGTGAGCATTAGTTGTTGTCTGTTCCCATGCCAGCATTAGTTCTTGTGTTCCGTTGAGCATTAGTGTCGCTCGTTCGCGTGAGCATATGTCTTGTTGGTTCCGTGAGCATTTAGTTCATTGTTTCCAAGCAATTAGTCTGCATTTGTGTGTGCTCATAGCTTAGTTTCCTGTAATAGTTGCGCATTAGTTTGTGTTCCATGAGCCTTACACTGTGTGTTCCAGCACGTATAATCTACTGCTCGATGACTAGAATACTACCCGCACTGCTTTGTAGACCTTGAGACTAGTTTGGAGATCCTGAGATATGATTAAACAGCCAGCAGGCTAAAATAGTATAATAAATAAATGTAGGGTTATGTGAAGCGCCACTTGAAGGCATCCCAACACATCAATATCTACCAGCCGGATCGCTCTCTGTCAAAACTATTGCTTTCAAATGTTTTGACCGTTGTGCTCTATGTGTTGTTCTAATCAGTGCCTGATAATTGACTTGCTAAGGGCCCGAAGCTGTATTGTGTGAACACACACCACACACACACACACACACACACACACACACACACACACACACACACACACACACACACACACACACACACACACACACACCACACACACACACACACACACACACACCACACACACACACACACCAAACACACACACGTACGCAGTGCCATGTGAGTCAACATGATCTTAGTTATTTAAGAACCTGTTTTACATAACATGTCTATTTTTACCACCAGCATATACTATCTGAATGGAGTTTCTGCTGAGGCTATTCTTATCCCCCTGTTACCAGTAAAAGACAATGTGCACTCCTGTAGTAGTAACACTAAGCCTTAGAGCTGAACACTTAACACAAACTCGACGGACCTTCTAAGGACAACTTGCCACAACACCAAGGACACTAAGCGGCGAGAGCAGACACACAGCAGAGGCAACTCGTGACCGCACTACTAATGCCTAGAACAACCACATATTCGTCTGACAAAGCCACTCAGGACACCATCCACGAGACACAGGTAAGCGCGCGCCTCAAGGGAACATGTGGACAACCCCGATACATAGCTCTGCCTGCGATTCCTAGGTGCCATCAGACCCTAGACAGGCTAGCGGCAACCTCCAAGACGACCACAGCCAAGACCCATGTAAGCTACAAACCTAAACCTAACAAAGCACTGCTGCGTTACTATCAGGCTACCCTCGCTGCCACCATCTGGCCGCCAAATACACATTTCGCATCACACCACCTTACATAACAATGGAAAGCACGTGGCGTCTTCATAGGGCGTGACACACCCAGTAGCGAAGCTTGAGACTAAAGGTATGATGTGGAATGACTTCAGCAAAGGAAAACTTCATTTGGCATAGGAGGATGGACATAATACTATGTGTGTCATAACTAAATATAGAAATGGACTTCGTGGGGCGTGTGGTTCCCCGCGGGGTGTGTTTCCGCAGGGGACAGCGCAGTTGCTGTACAGTTGTAAAAACGAGCAATGTTTGAATTTCACAAGTTCCTGATAATGTCGTCTGTATTGAAATGATTCTTCCACTGACATATTTTGGCCGAGGCTGAAAGCCAGGAGACAGGGACTGAGGAAAGGCCGCTTCAGGGCTGGAATAGTTCTCTTTGCGACAATCTGGCAAACAAGGTGGCCGCCCAACCGTAGACGGTTAAAGCAATTCCTCATACATAGTTGACACACTGTTTGTGTAAGATTGCTTCAGAGATCACTTGGTCATCAGGCCGAGGCCTGCGAGCGCCACACGTAACGCGCCTCTACTTTCCAACTTTCCTCACAATAAACCCAGTTAACAGACAAAAACTTTTAACATTCAAGAATGTTGCACTGTATTCCGCTCACATGGGGGAATCTGTCATTAAAATACATAACATGTTCCAATTGCGCACGGTATCAGCAGACTACGCTCGAATACGTGCCCGCCTACATGTGACCTTCTGCTTGTTTAGATGCTAGACAGTGGGCGATTGCCAATGCGCTCGTCAGAAATCAGAACCCGTCTCGAGGTCTCAGCTTACACATGCATGCCGGTGTCTTTGTGCATCTGCTGAGATGCGCTGCGTCTATAATAAGGACCCTCATACCGTCCAAACACAATAACGAAGGTAGAAAACTCCTGATTATACCTCTTCAATTACAAATTGCTAGAAAGAATGTTGACAGCGTTACTTCCATGAATAAACGCTCTAAAAGCATAGAGAACTGCATATAACGTAGTAGCAGACAGCCCACATACCGCTCTTTAAAAAAGGAACATTTTTGAAAGCAGGTCCGCTTGACGAGTGCGGATATTTCACGTCACTGGCCAGAAGGCCG